>NW_024609732.1:117500-132500 GCF_018296145.1 Oncorhynchus tshawytscha
GATGTGATAGGAGGATTCTGTCTGGTCGCAGCACAATCTGCAGAGCTGGGATGGCTGTATCCTCCATTCATTGAAACAACATTCTATTATAGAGAGATGTTAGGAGGATTCTGTCTGAAACAGAACATTCTATTATAGAGAGATGTGATAGGAGGATTCTGTCTGGTCGCAGCACAATCTGCGGAGCTGGGATGGCTGTATCCTCCACACTCTATTGGTTGAAACAACATTCTATTATAGAGAGATGTGATAGGAGGATTCTGTCTGGTCCTCCACATTCTATTGGTTCAAACAATTCTGTAGAATCATTTAAGTAGAAAAACTGTTACAGTTGTGAATCTGTTGTTGTTGTGTGTATCAGTTCAGAGACCATGTGTCACGGAACCAAACATCTCTTCACAACTATTGTTGCAACCTGTTCATTTCTCTGGTCCTTAAATATAAATGATATACACTTTTTTAAACATTGTATCACAATTTTCTTTAAATAATTCCTTGCCTTATTCCCCTTCCATGTTTTTGTGGGAATGCTGAAGTCAGTTGGTTGTAATGTAGGACAGTATTAACCGAAGGGGTGGGGGATATCAAACTGGGTATTATGTTGGGGAGGGGGGTTCCCAGAGCTCTTCAATATAATGTCAGTGTGTGTGTATGTATGTCATGCATGTGAGCGGGTGGCAACCCCCCTTTGCTCTGGAGATGGTCTCTTCCTTCAGAGAGAGAGAGGGAGGGAGAGAGGGAGGAGAGAGAAAGAGGAAGGAGAGAGAGTATTGCTGATGGGATTGTGTTAATAATTCAGAGAGTAGAAATCAAGGCTATTACACAGCTGTTAACGGAGGGGAGTGGCAGCATCATCCATCTATCCCTCCCTCCTTGATTCTCTCACTTCATCTGTCCCTCCCTCCCTCCCTCCCTCCCTCCCTCAATCACTCAAGCCGATAGCTATTCTCCCTCTTCACTTACAGTATATCTCCCTCCATCAAACAGCCCATGCCTCCCTTCCTATTCTCCCTCTTATCTCTCTCATCCCTCCTTCCTATTCTCCCTCTATCTCTCATCCCTCCTTCCTATTCTCCCTCTATCTCTCATCCCTCCTTCCTATTCTCCCTCTATCTCTCATCCCTCCTTCCTATTCTCCCTCATATCTCTCATCCCTCCTTCCTATTCTCCCTCTATCTCTCATCCCTCCTTCCTATTCTCCCTCTATCTCTCATCCCTCCTTCCTATTCTCCCTCTATCTCTCATCCCTCCTTCCTATTCTCCCTATCTCTCATCCCTCCTTCCTATTCTCCCTCTATCTCTCATCCCTCCTTCCTATTCTCCCTCTTATCTCTCTCATCCCTCCTTCCTATTCTCCCTCATATCTCTCATCCCTCCTTCCTATTTCCCCTATTCTCCCCCTCTATTCTCCCTCTTCATCCCTCCTTCCTATTCTCCCTCATATCTCTCATCCCTCCTTCCTATTCTCCCTCTTATCTCTCATCCCTCCTTCCTATTCTCCCCTCTCTCATCCCTCCTTCCTATTCTCCCTCTTATATCTATCATCCCTCCTTCATATTCTCCCTCCTTCCTATTCTCCCTCTATCATCCATCCTTCCTATTCTCCCTCTTATCTCTCTCATCCCTCCTTCCTATTCTCCCTCATATCTCTCATCCCTCCTTCCTATTCTCCCTCTTAACTCTCTCATCCCTCCTTCCTATTCTCCCTCATATCTCTCATCCCTCCTTCCTATTCTCCCTCTTATCTCTCTCATCCCTCCTTCCTATTCTCCCTCATATCTCTCATCCCTCCTTCCTATTCTCCCTCATATCTCTCATCCCTCCTTCCTATTCTCCCTCTTCTCTCTCATCCCTCCTTCCTATTCTCCCTCATATCTCTCATCCCTCCTTCCTATTCTCCCTCTTATCTCTCATCCCTCCTTCCTATTCTCCCCTCTCTCATCCCTCCTTCCTATTCTCCCTCTTATATCTATCATCCCTCCTTCATATTCTCCCTCCTTCCTATTCTCCCTCTATCATCCATCCTTCCTATTCTCCCTCTTATCTCTCTCATCCCTCCTTCCTATTCTCCCTCATATCTCTCATCCCTCCTTCCTATTCTCCCTCTTAACTCTCTCATCCCTCCTTCCTATTCTCCCTCATATCTCTCATCCCTCCTTCCTATTCTCCCTCTTATCTCTCATCCCTCCTTCCTAATCTCCCTCTTCTCTCTCATCCCTCCTTCCTATTCTCCCTCTTATCTCTCATCCCTCCTTCCTATTCTCCCCCTCTCTCATCCCTCCTTCCTATTCTCCCTCTTATATCTATCATCCCTCCTTCATATTCTCCCTCCTTCCTATTCTCCCTCTATCATCCATCCTTCCTATTCTCCCTCTTATCTCTCTCATCCCTCCTTCCTATTCTCCCTCATATCTCTCATCCCTCCTTCCTATTCTCCCTCTTATCTCTCTCATCCCTCCTTCCTATTCTCCCTCATATCTCTCATCCCTCCTTCCTATTCTCCCTCTTATCTCTCTCATCCCTCCTTCCTGTCATCCCTCCTTCCTATTCTCCCTCTTCTCTCTCATCCCTCCTTCCTATTCTCCCTCTTATATCTCTCATCCCTCCTTCCTATTCTCCCTCTTATATCTCTCATCCCTCCTTCCTATTCTCCCTCTTATATCTCTCATCCATCCTTCATATTCTCCCACTTATCGCTCTCATCCATCCCTCCTTCCTATTCTCACTTTCTGAATCCTTTTTCTTCTTTTCCTCCCCTCTTACCTACCATACACCTCCCTCTCCTCCGCTCTTACCTACTGTACCCCTCCCTCTCCTCTCCTCCCCTCTTACCTACCGTACACCTCCCTCTCCTCTCCTCCCCTCTTACCTACCATACACCTCCCTCTCCTCTCCTCCCCTCTTACCTACTGTACACCTCCCTCTCCTCCCCTCTTACCTACCATACACCTCCCTCTCCTCTCCTCCCCTCTTACCTACTGTACACCTCCCTCTCCTCCCCTCTTACCTACCATACACCTCCCTCTCTCTCTCTCCTCTCCTCTCTCTCCTCTCCTCTCCTCCTCTCCTCTCCTCTCCTCTCCTCTCCTCTCCTCTCCTCTTACCTACTGTACACCTCCCTCCTCTCCTCTCCTCCTCCTCTTACCTACTGTACACCTCCCTCTCCTCTCCTCTCCTCTCCTCTTACCTACTGTACACCTCCCTCTCCTCTCCTCTCCTCCCCTCTCCCCTACTGTACACCTCCCTCTCCTCTCCTCTTACCTACTGTACACCTCCCTCTCCTCTCCTCTCCTCCCCTCTTACCTACCATACACCTCCCTCTCCTCTCCTCCCCTCTTACCTACTGTACACCTCCCTCTCCTCTCCTCTTACCTACCGTACACCTCCCTCTCCTCTCCTCCCCTCTTAGCTACTGTACACCTCCCTCTCCTCTCTCTCCTCCCCTCTTACCTACTGTACCTCCCTCTCCTCTCTCTCCTCTCCTCTCCTCTTATCTACTGTACACCTCCCTCTCCTCTCCTCTCCCCCTGTACACCTCCTCTCCTCTCCTCTCCCCTACTGTACACCTCCCTCTCCTCTCCTCTCCCCTACTGTACACCTCCCTCCTCTCCTCTCCCCTACTGTACACCTCCCTCTCCTCTCCTCTCCCCTACTGTACACCTCCCTCTCCTCTCCTCTCCTCCCCTCTAACCTACTGTACACCTCCCTCTCCTCTCCTCCCCTCTTACGTACTGTACACCTCCCTCTCCTCTTACGTACTGTACACCTCCCTCTCCTCTCCTCTCCTCCCCTCTTACCTACTGTACACCTCCCTCTCCTCCCCTCCCCTCTTACCTACTGTACACCTCCCTCTCCTCTCCTCTCCTCTCCCCTACTGTACACCTCCCTCTCCTCCCCTCTAACCTACTGTACACCTCCCTCTCCTCTCCTCCTCTCTTACGTACTGTACACCTCCCTCCCCTCTTACGTACTGTACACCTCCCTCTCCCCTCCTCCCCTCTTGCCTACTGTACACCTCCCTCTCCTCCCCTCTTGCCTACTGTACACCTCCCTCTCCTCTCCTCCCCTCTTGCCTACTGTACACCTCCCTCTCCTCTCCTCCCCTCTTGCCTACTGTACACCTCCCTCTCCTCTCCTCCCCTCTTGCCTACTGTACACCTCCCTCCCTCTCCTCCCCTCTAACCTACTGTACACCTCCCTCTCCTCTCCTCTCCACCCCTCTTACATACTGTACACCTCCCTCTCCCCTCCTCCCCTCTTGCCTACTGTACACCTCCCTCTCCTCTCCTCTCCTCTCCTCTCCTCTCCTCTTACCTACTGTACACCTCCCTCTCTCTCCCTCTCTCTCCTCTCCTCTCCTCTCCTCTCCTCTCCTCTCCTCTCCTCTCCTCCCCTCTTACCTACTGTACACCTCCCTCTCCTCCCCCTCCCTCTCCTCTCCTCTCCTCTCCTCTCCTCCCCTCTTACCTACTGTACACCTCCCTCTCCTCTCCTCTCCACCCCTCTTACGTACTGTACACCTCCCTCCCCTCCTCCCCTCTTGCCTACTGTACACCTCCCTCTCCCCCTCTTACCTACCGTACACCTCCCTCCTCCTCTCCTCTCCTCCCTCCCCCCTCTTGCCTACTGTACACCTCCCTCTCCCCCCTCTCCTCTTGCCTACTGTACACCTCCCTCTCCTCCCCTCCCCCTCTTACCTACTGTACACCTCCCTCTCCTCTCCTCCTCTCCCCTACTGTACACCTCCCTCTCTTCCTCCCCTACTGTACACCTCCCTCTCCTCTCCTCTCCCCTCTAACCTGTACCTCCCTCCCCTCCTCTTACGTACTCTCTCCTCTCCCTCCTCCTCCCCCTCCTCTCCTCTTACCTACTGTACTCCCTCCCTCTCCTCTCCTCCCCTCTCTCCTCTACTGTACACTCTCCCCTCCTCCCTCTTACCTACTGTACACCTCCCTCCTCTCCTCTCCTCCCCTCTTACCTACTGTACCTCCCTCCTCCCCTCTACTGTACACCTCCCCCTCCCCCTCTTACCTACTGTACACCTCCCTCTCCTCCTCTCCTCCCCTCCTCCCTCCCTCTTCCTGTACACCTCTCCCTCCTCCTCTTACCTACTGTACACCTCCTCTCTCCTCTCCTCTCCTCTCCTCTACTGTACACCTCCCTCTCTCCCTCCCTCCCCTCTTGCCTACTGTACACCTCCCTCTCCCCTCCTCCTCCCCTCTTGCCTACTGTACACCTCCCCTCCCTCTCCTCTTGCCTACTGTACACCTCCCTCTCCTCTCCTCCCCTCTTACCTACTGTACACCTCCTCTCCCCCTCTCCCTCCCTCCTCCTCCCTCTTGCCTACTGTACACTCTCCTCTCCTCTACACCCTCTCCACCCCTCTTCCTACACCTCCCTCTCCTCTCCTCCTCTAACCTACTGTACACCTCCCTCTCCTCTCCTCTCCACCCCTCTTACCTACTGTACACCTCCCTCCCCTCTCCTCCCTCCCTCTCCTCTTACACCTACCCTCTCCTCTCCCTCTCCTCTCCTCTCCTCTCCTCTCCTCTTACCTACTGTACACCTCCCTCTCCTCTCCTCTCCTCTCCCTCCTCTCCCTCCTCTCCCTCCTCCCCTCTTACCTACTGTACACCTCCCTCCCTCTCCCTCCTCTCCTCTCCTCTCCTCTCCCCTCCCTCCCCTCTTACCTACTGTACACCTCCCTCCCTCTCCTCTCCTCCTCCCCTCTTCCTGTACACCTCCCTCTCCCCTCCTCCCCTTCTTACCTACTCCTCTACACCTCCCTCTCCTCCCCTCTTACCTACTGTACACCTCCCTCTCCTCTCCCCCTCTCCTCTACCTACCACCTCCCTCTCTCCCTCCTCCCCTCTTACCTACTGTACACCTCCCTCTCCTCTCCCTCCCTCCTCCCCTCCCTTACCTCTCCTGTACACCTCTCCTCTCCTCCCTCTTCCTCTGTACACCTCCCTCTCCTCCTCCCTACTGTACACCTCCCTCTCCTCTCCTCTCCTCTTAACTACTGTACACCTCCCTCTCCTCTCCCTCTCCTCTCTTACCTACTGTACACCTCCCTCTCCCTCTTAACTACTACACCTCTCCTCTCCTCCCTCCCTCTCCTCCCCTCTTACCTCCCTGTCCCCTCCCTCCTCTCCTCTCCTCTCCTCCCCCTCTTACCTACTGTACACCTCCCCTCCTCCCTACACCTCCCTCTCCTCCCCTCCTCTTACCTACTGTACACCTCCTCCTCTCTCCCCTCTTCTACTGTCTCCCCTCCTCCCTCTTACCTACTGTACACCTCCCTCTCCTCCTCCTCCTCTCCTCTTACCTACTGTACACCTCCCTCTCCTCCTCCCTCTACACCTCCTCTCCTCTCCTCCCTCTTACCTACTGTACACCTCCCTCTCCCTCCCTCCTCTCCTCTCTACTGTACACCTCCCTCTCCTCTCCCTCCCCTCTTACCTCTTACCTGTACACCTCCTCTCCCTCCTCCTCTTACCTACTGTACACCTCCCTCTCCTCTCCCTCTTAACTACTGTACACCTCCCTCTCCTCCCCTCTTAACTACTGTCTCCTCCCTCTCCTCCTCTTAACTACTGTACACCTCCCTCCTCACCCTCCTCCCCTCTTAACTACTGTCTCCCTCTCCTCCTCTCTTACCTACTGTACACCTCCCTCTCCTCCCTCTCCTCTCCTCTCCTCCTCTTACCTACTGTACACCTCTCCCTCTCCTCCCCTCTTAACTACTGTACACCTCCCTCTCCTCCCCTCCCTCTCCTCTCCTCTTACCTACTGTACACCTCCCTCTCCTCCCCTCCCTCTCCTCTCCTCTTAACTACTGTACACCTCCTCTCCTCCCCTCCCTCTCCTCCCTACACCTCCCTCTCCTCCCTCCCTCTCCTCTCCTCTTAACTACTGTACACCTCCCTCTCCTCCCCTCCCTCTCCCTCTCTCCTCCCTCTCCTCCCCCTCTCCTCCTCTTACCTACTGTACACCTCCCTCTCCTCCCCTCCCTCTCCTCTCCTCTTAACTACTGTACACCTCCCTCTCCTCCCTCCCTCTCCTCTCCTCTTACCTACTGTACACCTCCCTGTACACCTCCCTCTCCTCTCCCTCTTAACTACTGTACACCTCCCTCTCCTCTCCTCTCCTCCCCTCTTACCTACTGTACACCTCCCTCTCCCTCCTCCCCTCTTCCCTCTCCTACCCCTCCCTCTCCTCTCCTCTCCTCTTACCTACTGTACACCTCCCTCTCCTCCTCTTACCTACTGTACACCTCCCTCTCCTCCCCTCTTACCTACTGTACCCCCTCCCTCTCCCTCCTCCCCCTCTTACTTACCTACCGTACACCTCCCTCTCCTCTCCTCTCCTCCCCTCTTACCTACTGTACACCTCCCTCTCCTCTCTCTCCTCTTAACTACTGTACACCTCCCTCTCCTCCCCTCCCTCTCTCCCCTCTTACCTACTGTACACCTCCCTCCTCTCCTCTCCTCCCTCTCCTCCTCTTACCTACTGTACACCTCCCTCTCCCTCCCCCTCTCCTCTCCTCTTACCTACTGTACACCTCCCTCTCCTCCCCTCCCTCTCCTCCCCTCCCTCTCCTCCCTCTCCTCTCCTCTTCCTACTGTACACCTCCCTCTCCTCTCCTCCCCTCTTACCTACCTACACCTCCCTCTCCTCTCCTCTTACCTACTGTACACCTCCCCCTCTCCTCTCCTCTCCTCTTACCTACTGTACACCTCCCTCTCCTCTCCTCTCCTCTTAACTACTGTACACCTCCCTCTCCTCCCTCTCCCTCTCCTCCTCTTACCTACTGTACACCTCCCTCTCCTCTCCTCTTAACTACTGTACACCTCCCTCTCCTCCTCCTCCCTCTCCTCTTACCTACTGTACACCTCCCTCTCCTCCCTCCCTCTCCTCCCCTCCCTCTCCTCTCCCTCCTCCCCTCTTACCTACTGTACACCTCCCTCTCCTCTCCTCCCCTCTTAACTACTGTACACCTCCCTCCTCCCCCTCTCCTCTCCCCTCTTACCTACTGTACACCTCCCTCTCCTCCCCTCCCTCTCTCTCTCCTCTCCTCCCCTCTTACCTACTGTACACCTCCCTCTCCTCTCCCTCCTCCCCTCTTAACCTACTGTACACCTCCCTCTCCTCCCCTCTCCTCTCCTCCCCTCTTACCTACTGTACACCTCCCTCTCCTCCCCTCCCTCTCCTCTCCCTCTCCTCCTCTTACCTACTGTACACCTCCCTCTCTCTCCTCTCCTCTTACCTACTGTACACCTCCCTCTCCTCCCCTCCCCTCTCCTCCCTCCCTCTCCTCCCCTCTTACCTACTGTACACCTCCCTCTCCTCTCCTCTCCTCTTAACTACTGTACACCTCCCTCTCCTCCCCTCCCTCTCCTCCCTCTTACCTACTGTACACCTCCCTCTCCTCCCCTCTTAACTACTGTACACCTCCCTCTCCTCTCCTCTCCTCTTAACTACTGTACACCTCCTCCCTCTCCTCTCCTCTTAACTACTGTACACCTCCCTCTCCTCTTAACTACTGTACACCTCCCTCTCCTCCCCTCCCTCTCCTCCCCTCTTAACTACTGTACACCTCCCTCTCCTCCCCTCCTCCCTCTTACCTACTGTACACCTCCCTCTCCTCCCCTCTCCTCTCCTCTTACCTACTGTACACCTCCCCTCCCTCCCTCCCTCTCCTCTCCTCTTAACTACTACACCTCCTCTCCTCCCCTCTCTCCTCCCCTCCCTCTCCTCTCCTCTTAAATACTGTACACCTCCCTCTCCTCCCTCCCTCTCCTCCCCCTCTTAACTACTGTACACCTCCCTCTCCTCTCTCCTCTTACTCCCTACACCTCCTCTCCTCTTACCTACTCCCCCCTCTCCTCTTCCTACCCCTCCCTCTCCTCCCCCTCCTCTTACCCTCTCCTCCCCTCCCTCTCCTCCCCTCTCCTACACCTCCTACTGTACACCTCCTCTCCTCCCCCTCCCTCTCCTCTTAACTACTGTACACCTCCCTCTCCTCCCCTCCTCTCCTCTCCTCTTCTACTGTACACCTCCCTCTCCTCCCCTCTTCTACTGTACACCTCCCTCTCCTCTCCTCTCCTCCCCTCTTACCTACTGTACACCTCCCTCTCCTCTCCCCTCCCCTCTTACCTACTGTACCACCTCCCTCCCTCTCCTCTCCTCTCCTCTTACCTACTGTACACCTCCCTCTCCTCTCCTCTTACCTACCGTACACCTCCCTCTCCCTCCTCCCCTCTTACCTACTGTACCCCCCCTCCCTCTCCTCCCCTCTTACCTACCGTACCCCCCCTCCCTCTCCTCCTCTTACCTACCATACACCTCCCTCTCCTCTCCTCTTACCTCTTACCTACTGTACACCTCCCTCCTCCTCTCCTCTTACCTACTGTACACCTCCCTCTCCTCTCCTCTCCTCTTAACTACCGTACACCTCCCCTCTCCTCCCCTCCCTCTCCTCCCCTCTTACCTACTGTACACCTCCCTCCTCCCTCTCCTCCTACACCTCCCCTCCTCCTCTCCTCTTAACTACTGTCACCTCTCCTCTCTCTCCCTCTCCCTCTCCTCTCCTCTCTCTCTTCTTAACTACTGTACACCTCCCTCTCCTCTCCTCTCCTCTTAACTACTGTACACCTCCCTCTCCTCTCCTCTCCTCCCCTCTTACCTACTGTACACCTCCCTCTCCTCTCCTCTTAACTACTGTACACCTCCCTCTCCTCCCCTCTTAACTACTGTACACCTCCCTCTCCTCTCCTCTCCTCTTACCTACTGTACACCTCCCTCTCCTCTCCTCTCCTCTTAACTACCGTACACCTCCCTCTCCTCTCCTCCCTCTCCTCCCCTCTTACCTACTGTACACCTCCCTCTCCTCTCCTCTCCTCCTCTTACCTACTGTACACCTCCCTCTCCTCTCCTCTTAACTACTGTACACCTCCCTCTCCTCCCCTCTTAACTACTGTACACCTCCCTCTCCTCTCCTCCCCTCTTACCTACTGTACACCTCCCTCTCCTCTCCTCTCCTCTCCTCTTACCTACCGTACACCTCCCTCTCCTCTCCTCCCCTCTTACCTACCGTACACCTCCCTCTCCTCTCCTCCTCTTACCTACTGTACACCTCCCTCTCCTCTCCTCTCCTCTCCTCCCCTCTTACCTACTGTACACCTCCCTCTCCTCTCCTCTCCTCTCCTCCCCTCTTACCTACGGTACACCTCCCTCTCCTCCCCTCTTACCTACCGTACACCTCCCTCTCCTCCCCTCTTACCTACTGTACACCTCCCTCTCCTCCACTCTTACCTACCGTACACCTCCCTCTCCTCTCCTCTTACCTACGGTACACCTCCCTCTCCTCTCCTCCCCTCTTACCTACTGTACACCTCCCTCTCCTCTCCTCCCCTCTTACCTACTGTACACCTCCCTCTCCTCTCCTCCCCTCTTAGCTACCGTACACCTCCCTCTCCTCTCCTCCCCTCTTAGCTACCGTACACCTCCCTCTCCTCTCCTCCCCTCTTACCTACTGTACACCTCCCTCTCCTCTCCTCCCCTCTTACCTACTGTACACCTCCCTCTCCTCCTCTCTCCTCTCCTCTTACCTACCGTACACCTCCCTCTCCTCTCCTCCCCTCTTACCTACCGTACACCTCCCTCTCCTCTCCTCCCCTCTTACCTACTGTACACCTCCCTCTCCTCTCCTCTCCTCTCCTCTCCTCCCCTCTTACCTACTGTACACCTCCCTCTCTCTCCCTCCTCCTCTTACCTACGGTACACCTCCCTCTCCTCCCCTCTTACCTACCGTACACCTCCCTCTCCTCCCCTCTTACCTACTGTACACCTCCCTCTCCTCCCTCTTACCTACCGTACACCTCCCTCTCCTCTCCTCTTACCTACGGTACACCTCCCTCTCCTCTCCTCCCCTCTTACCTACTGTACACCTCCCTCTCCTCTCCTCCCCTCTTAGCTACCGTACACCTCCCTCTCCTCTCCTCCCCTCTTAGCTACCGTACACCTCCCTCTCCTCTCCTCCCCCTCTTAGCTACCGTACACCTCCCTCTCCTCCCCTCTTACCTACGGTACACCTCCCTCTCCTCCCCTCTTACCTACCGTACACCTCCCTCTCCTCCCCTCTTACCTACTGTACACCTCCCTCTCCTCCCCTCTTACCTACGGTACACCTCCCTCTCCTCTCCTCCCCTCTTACCTACTGTACACCTCCCTCTCCTCTCCTCCCCTCTTACCTACTGTACACCTCCCTCTCCTCTCCTCCCCTCTTAGCTACCGTACACCTCCCTCTCCTCTCCTCTTACCTACGGTACACCTCCCTCTCCTCTCCTCCCCTCTTACCTACTGTACACCTCCCTCTCCTCTCCTCCCCTCTTACCTACCGTACACCTCCCTCTCCTCTCCTCCCCTCTTACCTACTGTACACCTCCCTCTCCTCTCCTCCCCTCTTACCTACTGTACACCTCCCTCTCCTCTCCTCCCCTCTTACCTACTGTACACCTCCCTCTCCTCCCCTCTTACCTACCGTACACCTCCCTCTCCTCCCCTCTTACCTACTGTACACCTCCCTCTCCTCCCCTCTTACCTACCGTACACCTCCCTCTCCTCCCCTCTTACCTACCGTACCCCTCCCTCTCCCTCTCCTCCCCTCCCTCTCCCTCTCCTCCCCTCTTACCTACTGTACCCCTCCCTCTCCTCCTCCTCCCCTCCCTCTCCTCCCCTCTTACCTACCGTACCCCTCCCTCTCCCTCTCCTCCCCTCCCTCTCCCTCTCCTCCCCTCTTACCTACCGTACCCCTCCCTCTCCCTCTCCTCCCCTCCCCTCCCTCTCCCCTCCTCCCCTCTTACCTACTGTACACCTCCCTCTCCTCTCCTCTCCTCCCCTCTTACCTACTGTACACCTCCCTCTCCTCTCCTCTCCTCCCCTCTTACCTACTGTACCCCTCCTCTCCTCTCCTCCCCTCTTACCTACCGTACACCTCCCTCTCCTCTCCTCTCCTCCCCTCTTACCTACCGTACACCTCCCTCTCCTCTCCTCCCCTCCCCTCTTACCTACTGTACACCTCCCTCTCCTCTCCTCTTACCTACTGTACACCTCCCTCTCCTCCCCTCTTACCTACTGTACACCTCCCTCTCCTCTCCTCCCTAGTCATATACCCTCATTACTCCTCCACTCCTCTCTTTCTCTGCTGTACTCTCAGGCAGGGCATAATGTGCTACAGTCGGTCCATATCTCTCTTCCCCTCCCTCCCTCCCTCCCTCCCTCCCTCCCTCCTTAGTAGTATCAGAGAGGTCTGCTATAGGACCACCTATCTCCCTCACTCCCTCCCATAATGTGATTATAGGGCCATATTTCGCTCTCTCTCCTTCTTCCCCATCTCTGTAGGTAGTATTAGAGAGGCCATAATGTGCTGCTATAGGACCACCTATCCCTCCCTCATCCCTCCCTCATCTCCCAGGCTGTAATATGGAGGGTTATATATCTCTATATCTCTACTAGACACTCAGTCTGATTCAGCCTCACTGTCTCTCTCTCCATCCTTCATCCTCCTCCAAGGAGATCAATATATCACTGTCTCTCTCTCTCCATCCTTCATCCTCCTCCAAGGAGATCAATATATTACTGTCTCTCTCTCTCCATCCTTCATCCACCTCCAAGGAGATCAATATATCACTGTCTCTCTCTCTCCATCCTTCATCCTCCTCCAAGGAGATCAATATATCACTGTCTCTCTCTCTCCATCCTTCATCCTCCTCCAAGGAGATCAATATATCACTGTCTCTCTCTCGCTCATCCACCTCCAAGGAGATCAATATATCACTGTCTCTCTCTCCATCCTTCATCCTCCTCCAAGGAGATCAATATATCACTGTCTCTCTCTCCATCCTTCATCCTCCTCCAAGGAGATCAATATATCACTGTCTCTCTCTCTCCATCCTTCATCCTCCTCCAAGGAGATCAATATATCACTGTCTCTCTCTCTCCATCCTTCATCCTCCTCCAAGGAGATCAATATATCACTGTCTCTCTCTCCATCCTTCATCCTCCTCCAAGGAGATCAATATATCACTTGTCTCTGTCTCTCCATCCTTCATCCTCCTCCAAGGAGATCAATATATCACTGTCTCTCTCTCTCCATCCTTCATCCTCCTCCAAGGAGATCAATATATCACTGTCTCTCTCTCTCTCCATCCTTCATCCACCTCCAAGGAGATCAATATATCACTGTCTCTCTCTCTCCATCCACCTCCAAGGAGATCAATATATCACTGTCTCTCTCTCTCCATCCTTCATCCTCCTCCAAGGAGATCAATATATCACTCTATCTATCTCTCTCTCCTCTCTCCCTCTCCTTCTCTCCCCCTTCTCTCTTTCTCTCTCTCTCTCTCTCCTCTCTCCTCCTCTCTCCCCCTTCTCTCAATTCAATTCAATTAAAGGGCTTTATTGGCATGGGAAACATGTGTTAACATTGCCAAAGCAAGTGAGGTAGATAACATACAAAGTGAATATATAAAGTGAAAAACAACAAAAATTAACAGTAAACAATAAAAAATACAGAAGTTTCAAAACAGTAAAGACATTACAAATGTCATATTATATATATACAGTGTTTTAACAAATGTACAAATGGTTAAAGGACACAAGATAAAATAAATAAGCATAAATATGGGTTGTATTTACAATGGTGTTTGTTCTCTTTCTCTCTCTCTCTCTCTCTCCCTGCTTCTCTCTCTGTCTCTCTCTTCTCTCTCTCTTTCTGTCTCTCACTCTCTCCTCTCTCTCTCTCTCTCCCTCTCCTTCTCTCTCTCTCCCCTTCTCTCTTTCTCTCTCTCTCCCCCTTCCCTCTCTCTCTCTCCCCCTTCTCTCTCTCTCTCTCTCTCTCTCTCTCTCTTCTCTCTCTCTCTCTCTCCCCCTTCTCTCTCTCTCTCTCTCTCCCCCTTCTCTCTTTCTCTCTCTCTCTCTCTCCCCTTCTCTCTCTCTCTCCCTGCTTCTCTCTCTCTTCATCTCTATCTCTCTCTCCCTCCTTCTCTCTCTCTCTCTCTCTCTCTCTCTCTCTCTCTCTCTCTCCTTCTCTCTCTCTCTCTCCTTCCACCTCCAAGGAGATCAATATATCACTCTCTCTCTCTCTCCCCCTTCTCTCTCTCTCTCTCTCCCTGCTTCTCTCTCTCTTCATCTCCATCTCTCTCTCCCTCCTCTCTCTCTCTCTCCTCTCTCTCTCTCTCCTTCTTTCTCTGTTTCTCTCCTTCTCTCTGTCTCTCCATCCTCCTCCAAGGAGATCAATATATCTCTGTTTCTCTCCTTCTCTCTCTCCTTCTCTCTGTCTCTCCATCCTCCTCCATGGAGATCAATATATCACTCTCTCTCTCCTTCTCTCTCTCCTTCTCTCTCTCCTTCTCTCTCAGTCTCTCCATCCTCCTCCAAGGAGATCAATATATCTCTGTTTCTCTCCTTCTCTCTCTCCTTCTCTTTCTC
Organism: Oncorhynchus tshawytscha; assembly: GCF_018296145.1. Classification (NCBI taxonomy): domain Eukaryota; kingdom Metazoa; phylum Chordata; class Actinopteri; order Salmoniformes; family Salmonidae; genus Oncorhynchus; species Oncorhynchus tshawytscha. The sequence goes on from NW_024609732.1 coordinate 131,994, forward strand.
TCTCTCCATCCTCCTCCAAGGAGATCAATATATCTCTGTTTCTCTCCTTCTCTTTCTCTCTCTCCATCCTCCTCCAAGGAGATCAATATATCTCTGTTTCTCTCCTTCTCTTTCTCTCTCTCCATCCTCCTCCAAGGAGATCAATATATCTCTGTTTCTCTCCTTCTCTCTCTCTCTCTCTCTCTCCATCCTCCTCCAAGGAGATCAATATATCTCTGTTTCTCTCCTTCTCTCTCTCTCTCCATCCTCCTCCAAGGAGATCAATATATCTCTGTTTCTCTCCTTCTCTCTCTCTCTCTCTCTCCATCCTCCTCCAAGGAGATCAAAATATCTCTGTTTCTCTCCTGCACTTCTCACACTTGCACCTTTCAATCCAATTGAAGGGTTTCATTGGGAAACATGTTAACATTGCCAAAGCATGTGAAGTAGATAATAAACAAAAGTCAAATTTAAAAAATACAATTTTACAGTAAACATTACACTCACAACCGGTACAAAATAATAAAT
>NW_024609732.1:140000-145000 GCF_018296145.1 Oncorhynchus tshawytscha
ACACACAGAGATCTGGACAGTTTCCACTAGGACCTCCCCTACAGTCAGGACACACAGAGATCTGGACAGTTTCCACTAGGACCTCTCCTACAGTCAGGACACACAGAGATCTGGACAGTTTCCACTAGGACCTCTCCTACAGTCAGGACACACAGAGATCTGGACAGTCTACACTAGGACCTCCCCTACAGTCAGGACACACAGAGATCTGGACAGTTTCCACTAGGACCTCTCCTACAGTCAGGACACACAGAGATCTGGACAGTTTCCACTAGGACCTCTCCTACAGTCAGGACACACAGAGATCTGGACAGTTTCCACTAGGACCTCTCCTACAGTCAGGACACACAGAGATCTGGACAGTCTACACTAGGACCTCCCCTACAGTCAGGACACACAGAGATCTGGACAGTTTACACTAGGACCTCCCCTACAGTCAGGACACACAGAGATCTGGACAGTTTCCACTAGGACCTCTCCTACAGTCAGGACACACAGAGATCTGGACAGTTTCCACTAGGACCTCCCCTACAGTCAGGACACACAGAGATCTGGACAGTCTACACTAGGACCTCCCCTACAGTCAGGACACACAGAGATCTGGACAGTCTACACTAGGACCTCCCCTACAGTCAGGACACACAGAGATCTGGACAGTCTACACTAGGACCTCCCCTACAGTCAGGACACACAGAGATCTGGACAGTTTCCACTAGGACCTCCCCTACAGTCAGGACACACAGAGATCTGGACAGTTTCCACTAGGACCTCCCCTACAGTCAGGACACACAGAGATCAGGACAGTCTACACTAGGACCTCCCCTACAGTCAGGACACACAGAGATCTGGACAGTTTCCACTAGGACCTCCCCTACAGTCAGGACACACAGAGATCTGGACAGTCTACACTAGGACCTCCCCTACAGTCAGGACACACAGAGATCTGGACAGTTTCCACTAGGACCTCCCCTACAGTCAGGACACACAGAGATCTGGACAGTTTCCACTAGGACCTCTCCTACAGTCAGGACACACAGAGATCTGGACAGTTTCCACTAGGACCTCCCCTACAGTCAGGACACACAGAGATCTGGACAGTCTACACTAGGACCTACCCTACAGTCAGGACACACAGAGATCTGGACTGTGTGTTTAAGGTACAGCTCCCTCCAGGTAGCGCTAGGCTAATACCGTTAGTGAGTGTAAAGCTAACCTGCACTGTGTGTTTAAGGTACAGCTACATCCAGGTAGCGCTAGGCTAATACCGTTAGTGAGTGTAAAGCTAACCTGCACTGTGTGTTTAAGGTACAGCTACATCCAGGTAGCGCTAGGCTAACACTGTCTGGACCAGGCTGGGCTTATCCTTAACACACTCCTCACACACAGACAGACAGTAAAGAGGCAATTATCTCTGCTGTGACCAGAAGAACAATCCCCAGCCACTCTTCCTCTTTTCTCTTTACATGAGAGGAGTAGAGGGAGGGAGGGACCTGGGGGGGCGTAGAGAGGGATGTTTCAACAATAACAGGAATTATCTAGGAGAGAGAGAGGGAGGGAGGGAGAGGTAGGCAGGGAAGGAGGGAGAGGTAGGCAGGGAAGGAGGAGGAGGTAGGCAGGGAGGAGGGAGAGGTAGGCAGGGAAGGAGGGGAGGTAGGCAGGGAGGGAAGGAGGGAAGGGAAGAAGAGAGAGAGAGGGAGAGGTAGGCAGGGAAGGAGGGGAGGGAAGAGGAGAGAGAGAGAGGGAGAGGTAGGCAGGGAAGGAGGGAGAGGTAGGCAGGGAAGGAGGTAGGGAGGAGGTAGGCAGGGAGGGAGGGGAGAGGTAGGCAGGGAAGGAGGGGGAGAGGTAGGCAGGGAAGGAGGGAGAGGTAGGCAGGGAAGGAGGGAGAGGTAGGCAGGGAGGGAGGGAGAGGTAGGCAGGGAAGGAGGGAGAGGTAGGTAGGGAAGGAGGGAGAGGTAGGCAGGGAGGGAGGGAGAGGTAGGCAGGGAAGGAGGGAGAGGTAGGCAGGGAGGGAGGGAGAGGTAGTACAGGGAAGGAGGGAGAGGTAGGTAGGGAAGGAGGGAGAGGTAGGCAGGGAGGGGAGGGGAGAGGTAGGCAGGGAAGGAGGGAGAGGTAGGCAGGGAGAGAGGGAGGGAGAGGTAGGCAGGGAAGGAGGAGGGAAGAAGAGAGAGAGGGAGGGAGAGGTAGGCAGGGAAGAAGGAGGGAAGAAGAGAGAGAGGGAGGGAGAGGCAGGCAGGGGAAGAAGGAGGGAAGAAGAGAGAGAGGGAGGGAGAGGTAGGCAGGGAAGGAGGAGAGAAGAAGAGAGAGAGGGAGGGAGAGGCAGGCAGGGAAGAAGGAGGGAAGAAGAGAGAGAGGGAGGGAGAGGCAGGCAGGGAAGAAGGAGGGAAGAAGAGAGAGAGGGAGGGAGAGGTAGGCAGGGAAGAAGGAGGGAAGAAGAGAGAGAGGGAGGGAGAGGCAGGCAGGGAAGAAGAGAGAGAGGGAGGGAGAGGCAGGCAGGGAAGAAGAGTGAGAGCAGGTAAAAAGACAATTTGACAGTGTTGATTGTTGACAGTGGCGTGCGTCGTTGAAATGCATTGTGGGGGAATTATACAACATGAAAGAGAACTAATTAGTCTGTGATTTCCCTAATTACATGAGACTTCCTGTTAGACAGACACACGCACCACACACAAAGGGTATGACAGACACAACGAAGAACCAGATATTTACTGAAGGGCTTTCAGTCGAGGTAGGAAGGGTAGAGAAGAAGAGAGGGTGAGAAGGAGGGAGATAGAGAGAGCGAGGGAAAGAGGGAGAGAGAAAGAGAGAGAGAGAGAGTGAGAGACACAGAGAGTGAGAGACACAGAGAGAGAGAGAGTGAGAGACACAGAGAGAGAGTGAGAGACACAGAGAGAGAGTGTGAGAGACACAGAGAGAGAGAGAGTGAGAGACACAGAGAGAGAGTGAGAGACACACAGAGAGAGAGTGAGAGACAGAGAGAGAGAGTGTTGACATATTCTATACATTATAGTTTGCTTCAGTAGGCTATATCATTTTATGTTGTAGTATACTATATCATTATATGTAGTAGTATACTATATCATTATATGTAGTAGTATACTATATCATTATATGTTGTAGTATACTATATCATTATATGTAGTAGTATACTATATCATTTTATGTTGTAGTATACTATATCATTATATGTAGTAGTATACTATATCATTATATGTTGTAGTATACTATATCATTATATGTAGTAGTATACTATATCATTATATGTTGTAGTATACTATATCATTATATGTAATAGTATACTATATCATTATATGTAATAGTATACTATATCATTATATGTAATAGTATACTATATCATTTTATGTAATAGTATACTATACCATTATATGTAATAGTATACTATATCATTATATGTAATAGTATACTATATCATTATATGTAATAGTATACTATATCATTATATGTAATAGTATACTATATCATTATATGTAATAGTATACTATATCATTATATGTAATAGTATACTATATAATTTTATGTAATAGTATACTATATCATTATATGTAGTAGTATACTATATCATTTTATGTAATAGTATACTATATCATTATATGTAGTAGTATACTATATCATTATATGTAATAGTATACTATATCATTATATGTAGTAGTATACTATATCATTATATGTTGTAGTATACTATATCATTATATGTAGTAGTATACTATATCATTATATGTAATAGTATACTATATCATTATATGTAGTAGTATACTATATCATTATATGTAGTAGTATACTACATATTTTTTATAATTACATTTTTTTTTTTTTTAACCTTTATTTAACCAGGCGAGTCAGTTAAGAACAAATTCTTATTTTCAATGACGGCCTATGAACAGTGGGTTAATTGCCTGTTCAGGGGCAGAACGACAGATTTGTACCTTGTCAGCTCGGGGGTTTGAACTCGCAACCTTTCGGTTACTAGTCCAACACTCTAACCACTAGGCTACCCTGTAATAGTATACTACATATGTAATAGTATACTATATATGTAATAGTATACTATATATGTAATAGTATACTACATATGTAATAGTATACTATATATGTAATAGTATACTATATATGTAATAGTATACTATATATGTAATAGTATACTGTATATGTAATAGTATACTATATATGTAATAGTATACTGTATATGTAATAGTATACTATATATGTAATAGTATACGATATCATTATATGTAATAGTATTAATACTATATATGTAATAGTATACTATATCATTAGTGGTAGTTTATAGTTTTGACCTTGGCCCATAAAACTCTGGTCTAAAGTAGTGCACTATATAGGGAATAGGGCTCTGGTCTAAAGTAGTGCACTATATAGGGAATAGGGCCCTGGTCAACATTAGTGCACTATATAGGGAATAGGGCTCTGGTCAACAGTAGTGCACTATATAGGGAATAGGGCTCTGGTCTAAAGTAGTACACTATATAGGGAATAGGGCTCTGGTCTAAAGTAGTGCACTATATAGGGAATAGGGCCCTGGTCAACATTAGTGCACTATATAGGGAATAGGGCTCTGGTCAACAGTAGTGCACTATATAGGGAATAGGGCTCTGGTCAACAGTAGTGCACTATATAGGGAATAGGTCCCTGGTCAACAGTAGTGCACTATATAGGGAATAGGGCTCTGGTCAACAGTAGTGCACTATATAGGGAATAGGGCTCTGGTCAACAGTAGTACACTATATAGGGAATAGGGCTCTGGTCAACAGTAGTGCACTATATAGGGAATAGGGCTCTGGTCTAAAGTAGTGCACTATATAGGGAATAGGGCTCTGGTCTAAAGTAGTGCACTATATAGGGAATAGGGCTCTGGTCTAAAGTAGTACACTATATAGGGAATAGGGCCCTGGTCTAAAGTAGTGCACTATATAGGGAATAGGGCTCTGGTCTAAAGTAGTGCACTATATAGGGAATAGGGCTCTGGT
>NW_024609732.1:147500-155000 GCF_018296145.1 Oncorhynchus tshawytscha
TGTGTATGTTTTTATGTGTGTGTTTATTAGTGTGTGTGTGTATGTTTATTAGTGTGTGTGTGTATGTTTATTAGTGTGTGTGTGTATGTTTATTAGTGTGTGTGTGTATGTTTATTAGTGTGTGTGTGTATGTTTATTAGTGTGTGTGTATGTTTATTAGTGTGTGTTTATTAGTGTGTGTGTGTATGTTTATTAGTGTGTGTGTGTATGTTTATTAGTGTGTGTGTGTATGTTTATTAGTGTGTGTGTGTATGTTTATTTGTGTGTGTGTGTGTTTATTAGTGTGTGTGTGTGTTTATTAGTGTGTGTGTGTGTTTATTAGTGTGTGTGTGTATGTTTATTAGTGTGTGTGTGTGTTTATTAGTGTGTGTGTGTGTTTATTAGTGTGTGTGTGTGTTTGTTTATTAGTGTGTGTGTATGTTTATTAGTGTGTGTGTTTATTAGTGTGTGTGTGTATGTTTATTAGTGTGTGTGTGTATGTTTATTAGTGTGTGTGTGTGTGTTTATTAGTGTGTGTGTGTATGTTTATTAGTGTGTGTGTGTGTGTTTATTAGTGTGTGTGTGTGTTTATTAGTGTGTGTGTGTGTTTATTAGTGTGTGTGTGTATGTTTATTAGTGTGTGTGTGTGTTTATTAGTGTGTGTGTGTGTGTTTATTAGTGTGTGTGTGTGTTTATTAGTGTGTGTGTGTGTGTTTATTAGTGTGTGTGTGTATGTTTATTAGTGTGTGTGTGTATGTTTATTAGTGTGTGTGTGTGTGTTTATTAGTGTGTGTGTGTATGTTTATTAGTGTGTGTGTGTATGTTTATTAGTGTGTGTGTGTGTGTTTATTAGTGTGTGTGTGTGTGTTTATTAGTGTGTGTGTGTATGTTTATTAGTGTGTGTGTGTATGTTTATTAGTGTGTGTGTGTATGTTTATTAGTGTGTGTGTGTATGTTTATTAGTGTGTGTGTGTATGTTTATTAGTGTGTGTGTGTATGTTTATTAGTGTGTGTGTGTATGTTTATTAGTGTGTGTGTGTATGTTTATTAGTGTGTGTGTGTGTATGTTTATTAGTGTGTGTGTGTATGTTTATTAGTGTGTGTGTGTGTTTATTAGTGTGTGTGTGTGTTTATTAGTGTGTGTGTGTATGTTTATTAGTGTGTGTGTGTGTGTTTATTAGTGTGTGTGTTGTTTATTAGTGTGTGTGTATGTTTATTAGTGTGTGTGTGTGTTTATTAGTGTGTGTGTGTGTGTTTATTAGTGTGTGTGTGTATCCCAGCAGACTAATGTTTTGCCTTCAGCTCCTTTTATGCTGCAGAGAAATCAATGACCACACAGCACCTCCAGCAATCCGTGTGACCAATGACAGAGGAGGGAATAGGCTAGCTTCCTTAGCGCAGGCGTCTTCCCAACCACCACAAGCTAATGTAGCACGAGCGCCATTTGAGCTAACTATCGTGCTAATTAGCACGTGTCCCCTTGTGCTTAGCCTAATAATAGCAACTCTAACTAGCATTTGAAAAAATATGAGAGGAAATTAGCCTAACCGCTAATATTTGTTAGCACTTGTGCTCATAGTAACCTATGGTAGTGCTAGTTCGGGTTAGTATCAGCTAAGCCCCTCTCCTCCCTGATATAATTGATTGATCAGGGGTGGGCTAGTGCAGTATACTGTGGTGTTCAATGTCCATAATGGAGATCAATACAGTGGAACAGTCTTCTGCTAGGTTTAAATAATACTGACAATCACACACACACACACACACACACACACACACACACACACACACACACACACACACACACACACACACACACACACACACACACACACACACACACACACACACACACACACACACACACACACACACACACAGACAGGACATCTGGTCTGAATAATGCTAATGGAACGATTAGAAGCATGTCATAAATCAGAGCAATAATGGCTGAATGGGAGAGTCAGCTTATTGACAGGTGGAATTGTCTGTGTGTCTGTGTGTGTCTGTGTGTGTCTGTCTGTGTGTCTGTGTGTGTGTCTGTGTGTGTGTGTGTGTGTGTGTGTGTGTGTGTGTGTGTGTGTGTGTCTGTGTGTGTGTGTGTGTTTGTGTATGTTTGTGTGTGTATGCCTGTGTCTGTGTGTGTGTGTGTGTGTGTGTGTGTGTGTGTTATTGACAAGTGGAAAGAAGGACATAGTTACTACTAGATGCCTGTAAGTAGCATTAAGTATAATATAACATATAACAGACTAACTATACAGCAGGACTAACACCCCTCTAACATATAACATATAACAGACTAACTATATAGCAGGACTAACAACCCTCTAACATATAACAGACTAACTATATAGCAGGACTAACACCCCTCTAAAATATAACATATAACAGACTAACTATATAGCAGGACTAACTATATAGCAGGACTAACACCCCTCTAACATATAACATATAACAGACTAACTACAGTGCCTTGCGAAAGTATTCGGCCCCCTTGAACTTTGCGACCTTTTGCCACATTTCAGGCTTCAAACATAAAGATATAAAACTGTATTTTTTTGTGAAGAATCAACAACAAGTGGGACACAATCATGAAGTGGAACCTTTTTAACAAATCAAAAACTAAAAAATTGGGCGTGCAAAATTATTCAGCCCCCTTAAGTTAATACTTTGAGGCGCCACCTTTTGCTGCGATTACAGCTGTAAGTCACTTGGGGTATGTCTATCAGTTTTGCACATCGGGAGACTGACATTTTTTCCCATTCCTCCTTGCAAAACAGCTCGAGCTCAGTGAGGTTGGATGGAGAGCATTTGTGAACAGCAGTTTTCAGTTCTTTCCACAGATTCTCGATTGGATTCAGGTCTGGACTTTGACTTGGCCATTCTAACACCTGGATATGTTTATTTTGAACCATTCCATTGTAGATTTTGCTTCATGTTTTGGATCATTGTCTTGTTGGAAGAAAAATCTCCGTCCCAGTCTCAGGTCTTTTGCAGACTCCATCAGGTTTTCTTCCAGAATGGTCCTGTATTTGGCTCCATCCATCTTCCCATCAATTTTAACCATCTTCCCTGTCCCTGCTGAAGAAAAGCAGGCCCAAACCATGATGCTGCCACCACCCTGTTTGACAGTGGGGATGGTTGTTCAGGGTGATGAGCTGTGTTGCTTTTATGCCAAACATAACGTTTTGCATTGTTGCCAAAAAGTTCAATTTTGGTTTCATCTGACAAGAGCACCTTCTTCCACATGTTTGGTGTGTCTCCCAGGTGGCTTGTGGCAAACTTTAAACAACACTTTTTATGGATATCTTTAAGAAATGGCTTTCTTCTTGACACTCTTCCATAAAGGCCAGATTTGTGCAATATACGACTGATTGTTGTCCAATGGACAGAGTCTCCCACCTCAGCTGTAGATCTCTGCAGTTCATTCAGATTGATCATGGGCCTCTTGGCTGCATCTCTGATCAGTCTTCTCCTTGTATGAGCTGAAAGTTTAGAGGGACGGCCAGGTCTTGGTAGATTTGCAGTGGTCTGATACTCCTTCCATTTCAATATTATCGCTTGCACAGTGCTCCTTGGGATGTTTAAAGCTTGGGAAATCTTTTTGTATCCAAATCCGGCTTTAAACTTCTTCACAACAGTATCTCGGACCTGCCTGGTGTGTTCCTTGTTCTTCATGATGCTCTCTGCGCTTCTAATGGACCTCTGAGACTATCACAGTGCAGGTGCATTTATACAGAGACTTGATTACACACAGGTGGATTGTATTTATCATCATTAGTCATTTAGGTCAACATTGGATCATTCAGAGATCCTCACTGAACTTCTGGAGAGAGTTTGCTGCACTGAAAGTAAAGGGGCTGAATAATTTTGCACGCCCAATTTTTCAGTTTTTGATTTGTTAAAAAAGTTTGAAATATCCTATAAATGTCGTTCCACTTCATGATTGTGTCCCACTTGTTGTTGATTCTTCACAAAAAAATACAGTTTTATATCTTTATGTTTGAAGCCTGAAATGTGGCAAAAGGTCGCAAAGTTCAAGGGGGCCGAATACTTTCGCAAGGCACTGTATATAGCAGGACTAACAACCCTCTAACATATAACAGACTAACTATATAGCAGGACTAACACCCCTCTAACATATAACAGACTAACTATATAGCAGGACTAACACCCCTCTAACATATAACAGACTAACTATATAGCAGGACTAACAACCCTCTAACATATAACATATAACAGACTAACTATATAGCAGGACTAACTATATAGCAGGACTAACAACCCTCTAACATATAACATATAACAGACTAACTATATAGCAGGACTAACACCCCTCTAACATATAACAGACTAACTATATAGCAGGACTAACAACCCTCTAACATATAACAGGACCTTCATTACGTGCTGTGCAGTGATATACTGATCCATCTCCACACTACTGGAGGATGTCTGCGATTGGAGGGACTGGTGGTGATGTCATGGTTTAAATATACCGTATGGTCTGTCTCAGCTATAACAACTGGAGGTTGTGTAAACACACACCCACCCACCCGCACATACACACACAAATGGACATGGCACAAACACACAAGGATGGCGCACACACACACACACGCACACACAGACACACACACAGGGACACACACACACACACACACACACACACAGGGACACACACACACAGGGACACACACACACACACAGACAGACACACACACAGACACACACAGACACACACACACACACACACACAGACACACACACAGACACACACACACACACACACAGACACACACACACACACACACACACACACAGACACACACACACACACACACAGGGACACACACACACACACACACACACAGACACACAGACACACAGACACAGACACAGACACACACACACACACACACACACACACACACACACACAGACACACACACACACACACACACAGACACACACACACACAGACACAGACACAGACACAGACACACACACACAGACACACAGACACACACACACACAGACACACACACACACACACACACACACACACACACACACAGACACAGACACACACACACACAGACACACACACACACAGACACACACACACACACACACACACACACACACACACACAGACACACACACACACACACACACACAGACACACAGACACACACACACACACACACACACACACACACACACACAGACACACACACACACACACACACACACAGACACACAGACACACACACACACAGACACACACACACACAGACACACACACACACACACACAGACAGACACACACACACACACACACACACACACACACACACACACACACAGACACACACACACACACACACAGGGACACACACACACACACACACACAGACACACACACACACACACACACAGGGACACACACACACACACACACACACACAGGGACACACACACACACACACACACACACACACACAGACACACACACACACACACACACACAGACACACACACACACAGACACACACACACACACAGACACACACACACACACAGACACACACACACACACACACACACACAGACAAATACACACACACAGACACACACACACACACACACACACACACACACACACACACACACACACACACACACACACACACACACACACACACACACACACACACACACACACACACACACAGACACACACACACACACAGGGACACACACACACACACAGTAGAATCTGCATTGTAACGCAGTAAGAGGGCTGTAAAGGATCTCGTTTGATAACTGGTCGAGACTCAGGAAAAAGCCTGGAAGCATCACACACACACACACACACACACACACACACACAGGGACACACACACACACACACACAGACACAGACACAGACACAGACACACAGACACACACACACACACACACACACACACACAGGGACACACACACACACACACAGTAGAATCTGCATTGTAACGCAGTAAGAGGGCTGTAAAGGATCTCGTTTGATAACTGGTCGAGACTCAGGAAAAAGCCTGGAAGCATCACACACACACACACACACACACACACACACACACACACACACACACACATACATACACACACACACACAGACACAGACACAGACACACACACACACACACACACACACATACACACACACACACACACACACAGACACACACACACACACACACACACACACACACACACACACACACACACACAGTAGAATCTGCATTGTAACGCAGTAAGAGGGCTGTAAAGGATCTCGTTTGATAACTGGTCGAGACTCAGGAAAAAGCCTGGAAGCATCACACACAAAAGACAGAAGCGTTTAGGCCTAAATTCCCAGGTGCGTGTGATGACACCACCGCGGCTATTTCAGGAAAATAGAACAGAACCACTAAACTAAACAGAACGAGAACGAGGGAGGGAAAGGAAGAACGGAAACAGATGATCTATATTTAGCAGGATGCTACATTCCAGAACATAATAATACTACTTCCTGCAGTAGTCCAGGACAGAGAGAGACAGAGAGAGAGACAGAGAGAGAGACAGAGAGAGAGAGAGAGAGGGGAAGACAGAGAGAGAGAGAGAGAGGGGAAGACAGAGAGAGAGACAGAGAGAGAGAGGGGAAGACAGAGAGAGACAGAGAGAGAGACAGGGGAAGACAGAGAGAGAGACAGAGAGAGGGAGGGGAAGACAGAGAGACAGAGAGAAAGACAGGGGAAGACAGAGAGAGAGACAGAGAGAGAGGGAGGGAGGGGAAGACAGAGAGAGAGACAGGGGAAGACAGAGAGAGACAGAGAGAGAGACAGGGGAAGACAAAGAGAGAGACAGAGAGAGAGGGAGGGGAAGACAGAGAGAGAGAGAGACAGAGAGAGGGAGGGGAAGACAGAGAGAGAGACAGGGGAAGACAGAGAGAGACAGAGAGAGAGACAGGGGAAGACAGAGAGAGAGACAGAGAGAGGGAGGGGAAGACAGAGAGAGAGGGAGGGGAAGACAGAGAGAGAGACAGGGGAAGACAGAGAGAGACAGAGAGAGAGACAGGGGAAGACAAAGAGAGAGACAGAGAGAGAGGGAGGGGAAGACAGAGAGAGAGAGAGAGACAGAGAGAGGGAGGGGAAGACAGAGAGAGAGACAGGGGAAGACAGAGAGAGACAGAGAGAGAGACAGGGGAAGACAGAGAGAGAGAGAGACAGAGAGAGGGAGGGGAAGACAGAGAGAGAGACAGGGGAAGACAGAGAGAGACAGAGAGAGAGACAGGGGAAGACAGAGAGAGACAGAGAGAGAGAGAGAGGGAAGACAGAGAGAGAGACAGAGAGAGAGGGAGGGGAAGACAGAGAGACAGAGAGAGAGACAGGGGAAGACAGAGAGAGAGAGAGAGAGAGAGAGAGAGGAGGGGAAGACAGAGAGAGAGACAGGGGAAGACAAAGAGAGACAGAGAGAGAGGGAGGGGAAGACAGAGAGAGA
>NW_024609732.1:160000-162500 GCF_018296145.1 Oncorhynchus tshawytscha
TGTCTCTTATTAGAGGTGAAACAGCCCACAGTACTCCCCACTACTCTTATTAGAGGTGAAACAGCCCACAGTACTCCCCATGTCTCTTATTAGAGGTGAAACAGCCCACAGTACTCCCCATGTCTCTTATTAGAGGTGAAACAGCCCACAGTACTCCCCACTCCTCTTATTAGAGTTGAAGTGGGAAGTTTACATACACTTAGTTTGGAGTCATTAAAACTAGTTTTTCAACCACTCCACAAATTTATTTTTAACAAACTATAGTTTTGGCAAGTCGGTTAGGACATCTACTTTGTGCACGACACAAGATGTAGGTTGGAATAATTAAAGGACATCTACACGACACAAGATGTAGGTTGGAGTAATTAAAGGACATCTACACGACACAAGATGTAGGTTGGAGTAATTAAAGGACATCTACACGACACCAGTCATTTCTCCAACAGTTGTTTACAGATTATTTAACTTATAATTCACTGTATCACAATTCCACTGGTTCAGAAGTTTACATACACTGAGTTGACTGTGCCTTTAAACAGCTTGGAAAATTCCAGAAAATTATGTCATGGCTTTAGAAGCTTCTGATAGGCTAATTGACATTATTTGAGTCAATTGGAGGTGTACCTGTGGATGTATTTCAAGGCCTACCTTCAAACTCAGTGCCTCTTTGCTTGACATCATGGGAAAATCAAAAGAAATCAGCCAAGACCTCAGAAAAATAATTGTTGACCTCCACAAGTCTGGTTCATCCTTGGGAGCAATTTCCAAATGCCTGAAGGTACAACGTTCATCTGTACAAACAATAGTACGCAAGTATAAACACCATGGGACCACGCAGCCGTCATACCGCTCAGGAAGGAGACTCATTCTGACTCCTAGAGATGAACGTACTTTGGTGCGAAAAGTGCAAATCAATCCCAGAACAACAGAAAGGGACCTTGTGAAGATGGAGGAAACAGGTACAAAAGTATCTATATCCACAGTAAAACGAGTCCTATATCGACATAACCTGAAAAGCCGCTCAGCAAGGAAGAAGCCACTGCTCCAAAACCACCATAAAAATGCCAGACTACAGTTTGCAACTGCACATGGGGACAAATGTCCTCTGGTCTGATGAAACAAAAATAGAACTGTTTGGCCATAATGACCATCGTTATGTTTGGAGGAAAAAGGGGCAGGCTTGCAAGCCGAAGAACACCATCCCAACCGTGAAGCACGGGGGTGGCAGCATCATGTTGTGGGGGTGTTTTGCTGCAGGAGGGACTGGTGCACTTCACAAAATAGGAAGGAAAATTATGTGGATATAATGAAGCAACATCTCAAGACATCAGTCAGGAAGTTAAAGCTTGGTAGCAAATGGGTCTTCCAAATGGACTCCAAGCATACTTCCAAAGTTGTGGAAAAATGTCTTAAGGACAACAAAGTCAAGGTATTGGATTGGCCATCACAAAGGCCTGACCTCAATCCCATAGAAGATTTGTGGGCAGAACTGAAAAAGCATGTGCGAGCAAGGAGGCCTACAAACCTGACTCAGGTACACCAGCTCTATCAGGAGGAACGGGCCAAAGTTCACCCATCTTATTGTGTGGAGCTCGTGGAAGGCTACCCAAAACGTTAAACAATATGAAGACAATGCTACCAAATACTAACTGAGTTTATGTAAACTTCTGACCCACTGGGAATGTGATGAAAGAAATACAAGCTGAAATAAATCATTCTCTCTACTATTATTCTGACATGTCACATTCTGAAAATAAAGTGGTGATCCTAACTGACCTAAGACAGGAAATTTTCACTAGGATTAAATGTCAGGAATTGTGATAAACGGAGGTTAAATGTATTTGATTAAGGTGTATGTAAACTTCCAACTTCAACCGTATATTGGGTGAAATACCACAGTGTGCCATCACAGCAGCAAGGTTTGTGACCTGTTGCCACAAGAATGTAAACATGACCACAATGTAAACATATGTTTCCCATGCCAATAAAGGCCTTAAATTGAAATTGAGCGAGAGAGAGAGAGAGAGGTACGGATATCAGAAAGAAAGAGACTGGGATAGACGGAGGGGACGCGATAGAGAGAGATAGGGATGGGGGGGGCTGAAGTGTTCAAGGTCGTGTCTCCATAGTGATTTAGAGTCGGTGACGTGGTTGGACGAGGTCCTTAAGATGACCATTACCACCGTCTGTCTGTCTACTGAGAGGGAGATAACACTGTGTCAAGGTCTCACAGAGAGAGAGAGAGAGAGAGAGAGAGAGAGAGAGAGAGAGAGAGAGAGACAGAGACAGAGAGAGAGAGAGAGAGAGAGAGAGACAGAGACAGAGAGAGAGAGACAGAGACAGAGACAGAGACAGAGACAGAGACAGAGACAGAGACAGAGACAGAGACAGAGACAGAGACAGAGACAGAGACAGAGACAGAGACAGAGACAGAGACAGAGACAGAGACAGACAGAGAGAGAGAGAGAGACAGAGACAGAGACAGAGACAGAGAGAGAGA
>NW_024609732.1:167500-170000 GCF_018296145.1 Oncorhynchus tshawytscha
AAGAGATGGGAGGGTCAACATCAAGAACAGGGGAGAGAGAGAGAACAAGAGATGGGAGGGTCAACATCAAGAACAGGGAGAGAGAGAGAGAACAAGAGATGGGAGGGTCAACATCAAGAACAGGGAGAGAGAGAGAGAACAAGAGATGGGAGGGTCAACATCAAGAACAGGGAGAGAGAGAGAGAACAAGAGATGGGAGGGTCAACATCAAGAACAGGGAGAGAGAGAGAGAACAAGAGATGGGAGGGTCAACATCAAGAACAGGGAGAGAGAGAGAGAACAAGAGATGGGAGGGTCAACATCAAGAACAGGGAGAGAGGAAAGAGAAAGGACAACCACTGAAGAACCATTTGTACTTTAACTATGACAACACTGTATATAGACACCATGTGTTTCCCAATAACCACACCATGCCAATAAAGCCCTTCAATTGAAATTGAATTGAGAGAGACAGAAAGGAGGGAGAAGAAGAGGGTGTAGCTTGGAGCAGAGCGGGGGGGAGAGAGAGGGGGAGAGGGGGAGAAAGAGAGAGAGGGGGGAGAGGGAAGAGAGAGAGAGAGAGAGACCATTGAGAAAGAGAGAGAGGGGGGAGAGGAGAGAGAGAGAGGGAGGGAGATCAGAGAGAGAGAGGAGAAAGAGAGAGAGAGAGAGAGAGAAGAGAGAGAGAGAGAGAAAGAGAGAGAGAGAGAGAGAGAGAGAGAGAGAGAGCGAGAACAGTGGAGAGAGAGAGAGAGAGACAGAGGAGTTAGACTGAGAGAGAAGAGACAGAGAGAGTTAGAGTCTAGGAGAGAGAGAGAGAGAGAGAGAGAGAGGAGAGTGGGAGAGAGAGAGAGAGAGAGAGA
The DNA here is from genome assembly GCF_018296145.1 of Oncorhynchus tshawytscha. Lineage (NCBI taxonomy): Eukaryota > Metazoa > Chordata > Actinopteri > Salmoniformes > Salmonidae > Oncorhynchus > Oncorhynchus tshawytscha. The sequence continues at coordinate 168,343 of NW_024609732.1, forward strand.
CAGAGAGAGAGAGGGAGAGGGAGAGAGAGAGAGAGAGCGGAGAAAGAGAGTGTAACAGGGTGGTGGGGTCAGAGCGCATGGTGAGACGAGCAACGTTTACAAAGAGGCATCTGTTCCATCAGCTCTAACCATTGTGTCTAATTACATCTTGTAGTCCCCTCACTGACACACACACACACAGCGAGACAACACACACACACACACACACACAGCGAGACAACACACACACACAGACCACAGTCAAACTATGGACACAGAATATACAAGAAAAGACAGACAGGCAGACACACACAGAGAGGCACACACACACACACACACACAGAGAGAGGCACACACACACACACACACACACAGAGAGGCACACACTGAAACCTCTCTCTCCCCAGTCAACCATGAAATCCCTGCCACGCTCTGCAACCAACGAGAGCAGAGGTAGCAACACATCCTCTGAGCGTGTGTGTGTGTGTGTGTGTGTGTGTGTGTGTTAACCACACAACTCCTCCCCCACACACTCACCAAATCCTCAGTAGGAGGATATGAGGCTGAGAGTAACACTTAGGTCCTGCAGTGTGTGTGTGTGTGTGTGTGTGTGTGTGTGTGTGTGTGTTAACCAGTGTCACACACTCTCACACCCCTCCCCCGGCAAGGCTCTAAGAGCTAAGGCTTTGTGAAATACCAGACATACCAGGAGGAACACATGAGAGAGGAGAGAAGGGGATTTCACCTTTATTTAACTCGGCAAGTCAGTTAAGAACAAATCCTTATTTTCAACTGGTCTAGGAACAGTGGGTTAACTGGTCTAGGAACAGTGGGTTAACTGGTCTAGGAACAGTGGGTTAACTGGTCTAGGAACAGTGGGTTAACTGGTCTAGGAACAGTGGGTTAACTGGTCTAGGAACAGTGGGTTAACTGGTCTAGGAACAGTGGGTTAACTGGTCTAGGAACAGTGGGTTAACTGGTCTAGGAACAGTGGGTTAACTGGTCTAGGAACAGTGGGTTAACTGGTCTAGGAACAGTGGGTTAACTGGTCTAGGAACAGTGGGTTAACTGGTCTAGGAACTAGGAACAGTGGGTTAACTGGTCTAGTGGGTTAACTGGTCTAGTGGGTTAACTGGTCTAGGAACAGTGGGTTAACTGGTCTAGGAACAGTGGGTTAACTGGTCTAGGAACAGTGGGTTAACTGGTCTAGGAACAGTGGGTTAACTGGTCTAGGAACAGTGGGTTAACTGGTCTAGTGGGTTAACTGGTCTAGGAACAGTGGGTTAACTGGTCTAGGAACAGTGGGTTAGCTGGTCTAGGAACAGTGGGCTAACTGGTCTAGTGGGTTAACTGGTCTAGGAACAGTGGGTTAACTGGTCTAGTGGGTTAACTGGTCTAGGAACAGTGGGTTAACTGGTCTAGTGGGTTAACTGGTCTAGGAACAGTGGGTTAACTGGTCTAGTGGGTTAACTGGTCTAGGAACAGTGGGTTAACTGGTCTAGTGGGTTAACTGGTCTAGGAACAGTGGGTTAACTGGTCTAGTGGGTTAACAGTGGGTTAACTGGTCTAGTGGGTTAACTGGTCTAGGAACAGTGGGTTAACTGGTCTAGTGGGTTAACTGGTCTAGTGGGTTAACTGGTCTAGTGGGTTAACTGGTCAGTGGGTTAACTGGTCTAGTG
>NW_024609732.1:175000-177500 GCF_018296145.1 Oncorhynchus tshawytscha
TATTAACCTGATCTACAACACACAGTAAATAAACCATATTAACCTGATCTACAGAGTCTACAACACACAGTAAATAAACCATATTAACCTGATCTACAGAGTCTACAACACACAGTAAATAAACCATATTAACCTGATCTACAGAGTCTACAACACACAGTAAATAAACCATATTGACCTGATCTACAGAGTCTACAACACACAGTAAATAAACCATATTAACCTGATCTACAGAGTCTACAACACACAGTAAATAAACCATATTTACCTGATCTACAGAGTCTACAACACACAGTAAATAAACCATATTGACCTGATCTACAGAGTCTACAACACACAGTAAATAAACCATATTAACCTGATCTACAACACACAGTAAATAAACCATTTGGACCTGATCTACAGAGTCTACAACACACAGTAAATAAACCATATTAACCTGATCTACAGAGTCTACAACACACAGTAAATAAACCATATTAACCTGATCTACAGAGTCTACAACACACAGTAAATAAACCATATTAACCTGATCTACAGAGTCTACAACACACAGTAAATAAACCATATTGACCTGATCTACAACACACAGTAAATAAACCATATTAACCTGATCTACAGAGTCTACAACACACAGTAAATAAACCATATTGACCTGATCTACAACACACAGTAAATAAACCATATTAACCTGATCTACAACACACAGTAAATAAACCATTTGGACCTGATCTACAGAGTCTACAACACACAGTAAATAAACCATATTAACCTGATCTACAGAGTCTACAACACACAGTAAATAAACCATATTGACCTGATCTACAGAGTCTACAACACACAGTAAATAAACCATATTAACCTGATCTACAGAGTCTACAACACACAGTAAATAATCCATATTAACCTGATCTACAGAGTCTACAACACACAGTAAATAATCCATATTAACCTGATCTACAGAGTCTACAACACACAGTAAATAAACCATATTGACCTGATCTACAGAGTCTACAACACACAGTAAATAAACCATATTAACCTGATCTACTATACATTATACTACAAACACCCAGTCTATACATTATACTACAACACACAGTCTATACACCCAGTCTATACATTATACTACAATACCCAGTCTATACACCCAGTCTATACATTATACTACAACACCCAGTCTATACCCAGTCTATACATTATACTACAACACACAGTCTATACACCCAGTCTATACATTATACTACAACACCCAGTCTATACACCCAGTCTATACATTATACTACAATACCCAGTCTATACACCCAGTCTATACATTATACTACAACACCCAGTCTATACCCAGTCTATACATTATACTACAACACACAGTCTATACACCCAGTCTATACACCCAGTCTATACACCCAGTCTATACATTATACTACAACACCCAGTCTATACACCCAGTCTATACACCCAGTCTATACATTATACTACAACACCCAGTCTATACACCCAGTCTACACCCAGTCTATACATTATACTACAACACCCAGTCTATACATTATACTACAACACCCAGTCTATACCCAGTCTATACATTATACTACAACACCCAGTCTATACACAATAAATAATCCATATTAAATATAGCCACTGTGTTATATATAGTCCTGTACAGTGTTATAGGTTGAGGTCGACCAGCCTTATAGTCCCTGTGTTATATATAGTCCTGTACAGTGTTATAGGTTGAGGTCGACCAGCCTTATAGTCCCTGTGTTATATATAGTCCTGTACAGTGTTATAGGTTGAGGTCGACCAGCCTTATAGTCCCTGTGTTATATATAGTCCTGTACAGTGTTATAGGTTGAGGTCGACCAGCCTTATAGTCCCTGTGTTATATATAGTCCTGTACAGTGTTATAGGTTGAGGTCGACCAGCCTTATAGTCCCTGTGTTATATATAGTCCTGTACAGTGTTATAGGTTGAGGTCGACCAGCCTTATAGTCCCTGTGTTATATATAGTCCTGTACAGTGTTATAGGTTGAGGTCGACCAGCCTTATAGTCCCTGTGTTATATATAGTCCTGTACAGTGTTATAGGTTGAGGTCGACCAGCCTTATAGTCCCTGTGTTATATATAGTCCTGTACAGTGTTATAGGTTGAGGTCGACCAGCCTTATAGTCCCTGTGTTATATATAGTCCTGTACGCAGGGCTGCGTTCACAAAGCATCAACCATCCGTCTTCTTCAACAAATTGACACTTCTGGGCAGCATGTCAAATGGCACCCTATTCCCTACATAGGGGCTCTGGTCAGAAGTAGTGCACTATATAGGGAATAGGGTGCCATACGGTTCGCAGGCCGGGTCCAGGCAGAGGAGAACTCTCAGCAGTCACCGTGACGCCACAATGACAGAGGGACATTCTAGAATAGGAACAGTAGAATGCTGAGGTGGCCGGAGAGGTTCTGTTCTAACTGGCTGACTGGATGTGTTGGGGAGATGTCACACACACTCT
>NW_024609732.1:185000-202500 GCF_018296145.1 Oncorhynchus tshawytscha
CTGACCATCTACCCAGCCTTGTCTAGACTCGTAGCTTCCATTTAAGAATGATTGAGGCAACTGTGTTCTTGGGGACCTTCAATAGTGCAGAAATGTTTTGGTACCCTTCCCCAGATCTGAACCACGACACAATCCTGTCTCGGAGCTCTGGGACAATTCCTTCGACCTCATGGTTTGGGTTTTGCTCTGACATGCACTTTCAACTGTGGTCCCTATATAGACAGGTGTGTGCCTTTCCAAATCACATCATATCAATTGAATTTACCACAGGGGGACTCCAATCAAGTTGTATAAACATCTCAAGGTTGATCAATGGAAACAGGATGCACCTGAGTTCAATATCGACTCTCAAAGCAAAAGGTCTGAATACTTATTTAAATGAGTCGTTTCTGTTTTTATTTTTGAAACATATGCAAAACTTTCTAAAAACCTGTTTTCAATTTGTAATTATGGGGTATTGTGATGTCATCATGGGGTATTGTGATGTCATTACGGGGGTATTGTGATGTCATTACGGGGGTATTGTGATGTCATTACGGGGGTATTGTGATGTCATTACGGGGGTATTGTGATGTCATTACGGGGGTATTGTGATGTCATTACGGGGGTATTGTGTGTAGACTGATGAGGGAAAATAACAATTTGATCCATTTTAGAATAAGGCTGTAACGTAACAAAATGTGGGAAAAGTCAAGGGGTCTGAATACTTTCTGAAATCACTGGACATCAAGTCCTTTACAGACTAAATGACAGAACTCCCCCCCCGTCTCCTCTCAACTCAAACACCTTTATTGGGAAACATACGCTCACATTGCCAAAGCAAGTGAAATAGATGATAAACGCACAAAATATCCAAAGGAATACAGACATTTCAAATGTCATATTACGTCTATGTACAGTGTTATAATGATTTGCAAATAGTTAAAGGACAAAAGATCAAATAAATAAGCATAAATATGGGTTGTATTTACAATGGTGTTTGTTCTTCACTGGTTGCCCTTTTCTCGTGGCAACAGGTCACACATCTTGCTGCTGTGATGTCACACTGTGGAATTTTATCCAGTAGATATGGGAGTTTATCAAAATTGGGTTTGTTTTCAAATTCTTTGTGGATCTGTGTAATCTGAGGGAAATATGTGTCTCGAATATGGTCATACATTGGGCAGGAGGTTAGGAAGTGCAGCTCAGTTTCCACCTCATTTTGTGGGCAGTGAGCACATAGCCTGTCTTCTCCTGAGAGCCATGTCTGCCTTCGGAGGCCTTTCTCAATAGCAAGGCTATGCTCACTGAGTCTGTAATAAAGCTTTCCTTAATGTTGGGTCTCTCTAACCACCCCTCTCTCTATCCCGACCTCCCTCCATTCCCTCGGTATCAGGTACATGCTAGCAGGATTAGGTTTCTTTAAGAGAGGATTAACCGTGTTCAAGACGTTCGAGGCAAATTGCTCAGAGAAAAAGAATCTCGCTACAAAAAAGTCCAAATCTACCCATAATCCTCAAAGCTCTGCAGCCGTTTCTGTCTCTCCCTCTTCTTCTCTCCGGTCTCTACTCTGCCTCTCTTTCTTTCACTCTACATATCATTGGTGTGTGTGCGCGTCTCTCTCCCCCCCCCTTCTAATTCTCCTGGAATGTGGGTGTGTGATTCTGAACATGTGCCTCTCCTGACTTCCTGTCTGTCCTTGTGTGTAGTTATGAAATATTTTCAGACCACCCCAGTCATATTATCAGACCACCCCAATCATAATATCAGACCACTAACACCCCAGTCATATTATCAGACCACTAACACCCCAGTCATATTATCAGAACACTAACACCCCAGTCATAATATCAGACCACTAACACCCCAGTCATATTATCAGACCACTAACACCCCAGTCATATTATCCACTAACACCCCAGTCATATTATCAGACCACTAACACCCCAGTCATATTATCAGACCACTAACACCCCAGTCATATTATCAGACCACCCCAATCATAATATCAGACCACTAACACCCCAGTCATATTATCAGACCACCCCAATCATAATATCAGACCACTAACACCCCAGTCATATTATCAGACCACCCCAGTCATATTATAAGACCACTATCACCCCAGTCATATTATCAGACCACCCCAGTCATATTATCAGACCACTATCACCCCAGTCATATTATCAGACCACTAACACCCCAGTCATATTATCAGAACACTATCACCCCAGTCATATTATCAGACCACCCCAGTCATATTATCAGACCACTATCACCCCAGTCATATTATCAGACCACTAACACCCCAGTCATAATATCAGACCACTATCACCCCAGTCATATTATCAGACCACTAACACACCAGTCATATTATCAGACCACTAACACACCCAGTCATATTATCAGACCACCCCAGTCATATTATCAGACCACTCCAGTCATAATATCAGAACACTAACACCCCAGTCATATTATCAGACCACTATCACCCCAGTCATATTATCAGACCACTAACACCCCAGTCATAATATCAGACCACCCCAGTCATATTATCAGACCACTAACACCCCAGTCATAATATCAGACCACACCAGTCATATTATCAGACCACTAACACCCCAGTCAAATTATCAGACCACCCCAGTCATATTATCAGACCACTAACACCCCAGTCATAATATCAGACCACTAACACCCCAGTCATGATATCAGACCACCCCAGTCATATTATCAGACCACTATCACCCCAGTCATATTATCAGACCACTAACACCCCAGTCATATATCAGACCACTAACACCCCAGTCATATTATCAGACCACCCTAGTCATATTATCAGACCACTAACACCCCAGTCATATTATCAGACCACCCCAGTCATAATATCAGACCACTAACACCCCAGTCATATTATCAGACCACCCCAGTCATATTATCAGACCACTAACACCCCAGTCATATTATCAGACCACTATCACCCCAGTCATAACATCAGACCACCCCAGTCATATTATCAGACCACTATCACCCCAGTCATAAAATCAGACCACCACCCCAGTCATATTATCAACCACCCCAGTCATATTATCAGACCACCCCATTCATATTATCAGACCACTCCAGTCATAATATCAGACCACTAACACCCCAGTCATAATATCAGACCACTAACACCCCAGTCATATTATCAGACCACTATCACCCAGTCATATTATCAGACCACCCCAGTCATATTATCAGACCACTAACACCCCAGTCATATTATCAGACCACCCCATTCATATTATCAGACCACTAACACCCCAGTCATATTATCAGACCACTATCACCCCAGTCATATTATCAGAACACCCCAGTCATATTATCAGACCATTATCACCCCAGTCATATTATCAGACCACCCCAGTCATATTATCAGACCACTATCACCCCAGTCATATTATCAGACCACCCCAGTCATATTATCAGACCACCCCAGTCATATTATCAGACCACTATCACCCCAGTCATATTATCAGACCACTAACACCCCAGCCATAATATCAAACCATTATCACCCCAGTCATATTATCAGACCACTAACACCCCAGCCATAATATCAGACCACTATCACCCCAGTCATATTATCAGACCACTATCACCCCAGTCATATTATCAGACCACTATCACCCCAGTCATATTATCAGACCACTAACACCCCAGTCATATATCAGACCACTAACACCCCAGTCATATTATCAGACCACCCTAGTCATATTATCAGACCACTAACACCCCAGTCATATTATCAGACCACCCCAGTCATAATATCAGACCACTAACACCCCAGTCATATTATCAGACCACCCCAGTCATATTATCAGACCACTAACACCCCAGTCATATTATCAGACCACCCCAGTCATATTATCAGACCACTATCACCCCAGTCATAATATCAGACCACCCCAGTCATATTATCAGACCACCCCAGTCATAAAATCAGACCACTAACACCCCAGTCATATTATCAGACCACTATCACTCCAGTCATATTATCAGACCACCCCAGTCATATTATCAGACCACTCCAGTCATAATATCAGAACACTAACACCCCAGTCATAATATCAGAACACTAACACCCCAGTCATATTATCAGACCACTATCACCCCAGTCATATTATCAGACCACCCCATTCATATTATCAGACCACTCCAGTCATAATATCAGACCACTAACACCCCAGTCATAATATCACACCACTAACACCCCAGTCATATTATCAGACCACTATCACCCAGTCATATTATCAGACCACCCCAGTCATATTATCAGACCACTAACACCCCAGTCATATTATCAGACCACTATCACCCCAGTCATATTATCAGACCACCCCATTCATATTATCAGACCACTAACACCCCAGTCATATTATCAGACCACTATCACCCCAGTCATATTATCAGAACACCCCAGTCATATTATCAGACCATTATCACCCCAGTCATATTATCAGAACACCCCAGTCATATTATCAGACCACTATCACCCCAGTCATATTATCAGACCACCCCAGTCATATTATCAGACCACTAACAACACAGTCATATTATCAGACCACTATCACCCCAGTCATATTATCAGACCACTATCACCCCAGTCTATTATCAGACCACTAACACCCCAGTCATATTATCAGAACACTGACACCCCAGTCATAATATCAGACCACTATCACCCCAGTCATATTATCAGACCACTATCACCCCAGTCATATTATCAGACCACTAACACCCCAGTCATAATATCAGACCACTATCACCCCAGTCATATTATCAGACCACTATCACCCCAGTCATATTATCAGACCACTATCACCCCAGTCATATTATCAGACCACTAACACCCCAGTCATAATATCAGACCACCATCACCCCAGTCATATTATCAGACCACTATCACCCCAGTCATAATATCAGACCACTATCACCCCAGTCATATTATCAGACCACCCCAGTCATATTATCAGACCACTAACACCCCAGTCAAATTATCAGACCACCCCAGTCATATTATCAGACCACTAACACCCCAGCCATAATATCAGACCACTAACACCCCAGCCATAATATCAGACCACTATCACCCCAGTCATATTATCAGACCACTATCACCCCAGTCATATTATCAGACCACTAACACCCCAGTCATAATATCAGACCACTATCACCCCAGTCATATTATCAGACCACCCCAGTCATATTATCAGACCACTATCACCCCAGTCATATTATCAGACCACCCCAGTCATATTATCAGACCACTAACACCCCAGCCATAATATCAGACCACTAACACCCCAGTCATAATATCAGACCACCCCAGTCATATTATCAGACCACTATCACCCCAGTCATATTATCAGACCACTAACACCCCAGTCATATTATCAGACCACCCCAGTCATAATATCAGACCACCCCAGTCATATTATCAGACCACTATCACCCCAGTCATATTATCAGACCACTAACACCCCAGTCATATTATCAGACCACCCTAGTCATATTATCAGACCACCCCAGTCATATTAACAGACCACCCCAGTCATATTAACAGACCACTAACACCCCAGTCATATTATCAGACCACTAACAACCCAGTCATATTATCAGACCACCCCAGTGATATTATCAGACCACTAACACCCCAGTCATATTATCAGACCACTAACACCCCAGTCATATTATCAGACCGCCCCAGTCATAATATCAGACAACCCCAGTCATATTATCAGACCACCCCAGTCATATTATCAGACCACCCCAGTCATATTATCAGACCACCCCAGTCATATTATCAGACCACTATTACTACTGTCTATTCTTACCGAAGACAGAGCCATGTGTTCCTGCTGTCAGCTATATGTCTCATAGAAGTATAGGAAAAGAGTACAACACACACGTTATATTGAACAGGAACAGCACCAGAAATCCATCTAGTCAGTGGACTCAGAGTGTGTGTGTGTCAGAGCAGATGGGGAGAGAGGGGGCACTTTGGGGACAGGGGTGAGGTCACATCTGTGCCTTCCCATCCTCGACCAAGACACACACACCCTCTCCCTCTCTCTCTCTACCCCCTGCCTCTCTGGTCTTGAAGCTTCCCATTGATTCTGGCTGCTAGGTGCTGTGGGCCATGGTGTCCATGGCAACCTGGAGCAGGCTGAGGCGGCCAAACTTTGAGCTGGCATGAGGTGTGAGTGGCAGAGGAATGTGTGTGTGTGTGTGTGTGTAGCCTGGCAGGTGCTGGCTGGGGCGACACCAGTCTATTTAGTATGCAGGGATCTCACTGTGCTGTGGCTCTCCTCTCCCCTCCTCTCCCCTCCTTCTCTCCTCTCCCCTCCTCTCTCCTCCTTCTCTCCTCTCCTCTCCTCTCCCCTCCTTCTCTCCTCTCATCTCCCCTCCTTCTCTCCTCTCCTCTCCTCCTCTCCTCCTCCCTCTCTCCTTTCCTTTCCTTTCCTTTCCCTTTGCCTCCTCTCCTCTCCTCTCTCTCCTCCTCTCTCTCTCTCTCCTCTCCCCTCCTCCTCTCCCTCTCTCCTTCTCTCCTTTCCTTTCCTTTCCTTCTCCCTTTGCCTCCTCCTCTCCTCTCCTCTCTCTCCTCTCCCCTCCTCTCTCCTCCTTCTCTCCTCTCCTCTCCTCTCCTTCTCTCCTCTCCCTCCTCTCTCCTCCTTCTCTCCTCTCCTCTCCTCTCCCTCCTTCTCTCCTCCTCTCCCCTCTCTCCTCTCCCCTCCTCTCTCCTCCTCTCTTCCTCCTCTCCCCTCCTCTCTCCTCCTCTCTTCTCTCCTCTCCTCTCCCTCCTTCTCTCCTCTCCTCTCCTCTCTTTCCCTTTCCCTTCCCCTCCTCTCCTCTACCCTCCTTGTCCACTACCCTCCTGTCTGGCCCAGACACAGAATAAGAATGATTTGCCCCAGACACAAAAAACACACTACCGCACGCAGACACACACACACACACACACACACACACACACACACACACACACACTACCGCGTGCAGACACACACACACACACACACACACACAGACACACACACACACTACCGCACGCAGACACGCACACACACTACCGCGCGCAGACAGACACACACACACACACACACTACCGCACGCAGACACATACACACACACACACACACACACTACCGCACGCAGACACACACACACACACTACACGCAGACACACACACACACACTACACGCACGCACGCACACACACACACACTACCGCACGCAGACACACACACACTACCGCACGCAGACACACACACACTACCGCACGCAGACACACACACACACTACCGCACGCAGACACACACACACTACCGCACGCAGACACACACACACACTACACACACGCAGACACACACACACACTACCGCACGCAGACACACACACACACGCACGCACACACACACACACACCGCACGCAGACACACACACACACACACTACCGCACGCAGACACACACACACACACACCGCACACACACACACACACACTACCGCACAGACACACACACACACTACCGCACAGACACACACACACACCGCACGCAGACACACACACACACTACCGCACACAGGCACACACACACACACACACCGCACGCAGCACACACACACAGCACACACACACACACCGCACGCACACACACTACCGCACGCAGACACACACACACTACCGCACGCAGCACACACACACACACACTACCGCACGCAGACACACACACACACACTACCGCACGCAGACACACACACACTACCGCACGCAGACACACACACACACTACCGCACGCAGACACACACACACACTACCGCACGCAGACACACACACACTACCGCACGCAGACACACACACACACACACTACCGCACGCAGACACACACTACCGCACGCAGACACACACACACACACTACCACACGCAGACACACACACACACACTACCGCACGCAGACACACACACACTACCGCACGCAGCACACACACACACACACTACCGCACGCAGACACACACTACCGCACGCAGACACACACACACACTACCGCACGCAGACACACACACAAAAGCAATATTTTAGCATGGCGTCTTACAGACAGGAAATGGAGCTCATTCCCACCATTTATCATCTGATGTCGGTTAATACCGGTAGGAGTTGGGCCTGTAGCCGGTTCGAATCCCCAGTTGTATTGTATACCGGAATGAGTGAACAAAACATTAGGAACACCTGCTCTTTCCATGACAGACTGACCAGGTGAATCCAGGTGAAAACTATGATCCCTTATTGATGTCACTTGTTAAATCCACTTCAATCAGTGTAGATGAAGAGGAGGAGACGGGTTAAAGAAGGATGTTTAAGCCTTGAGACAATTGAGACATGGATTGTGGATGTGCCATGGGTAAGATAAGATATTTAAGCGGGGGTATTTGAACGGGGGTATGGTAGTAGGTGCCAGTTTGTATCAAGAACTGCAACGCTGCTGGGCTTCCCTTGTGTATCAAGAATGGTCCACCACCCAAAGGACAGCCAGCCACTTGTGGGAAGCATTGGAGTCAACATGGGCCAGCCTCCCTGTGGAACGAACACCTTGTAGAGTCAACATGGGCCAGCCTCCCTGTGGAACGAACACCTTGTAGAGACCATGTCCCGATGTAGTGAGGCTGTTCTGATGGCAAAACGGGGTGAAACTCAATACTAGGAAGGTGTTCCTAATGTTTTGTACAGTGTATTTCAGCTAGAATATAATGAGTCCTGTGTGGCTCAGTTTGTAGAGCGCAGCACTTACAACGACAGAGTTGCTTCTACACCTGCATTGCTTGCTGTTTGGGGTTTTAGGCTGGGTTTCTGTACAGCACTTTGAGATATCAGCTGATGTACGAAGGGCTTTATAAATACATTTGATTGGATTTGAGTTGTGGGTTCAATTCCCATGGGGGAACAGTACCAATGAAAATGGATGCACTCACTACTGTAAGAGTGGCTAAATGACTAAATGACTAAATGGCTAAATGGCTAAATTACTAAATATAAAGGGTGTAATATGGACACAATGTTACAGTACAATACAGCCACCATGTCATCTGTAATAACAGCCTCCCTACTACTATATAATAACAGCCTCCCTACTACTATATAATAACAGCCTCCCCACTACTATATAATAACAGCCTCCCTACTACTATATAATAACAGCCTCCTACTAATATATAATAACAGCCTCCCCACTACTATATAATAACAGCCTCCCTACTACTATATAATAACAGCCTCCCCACTACTATATAATAACAGCCTCCCTACTACTATATAATAACAGCCTCCCCACTACTATATAATAACAGCCTCCCCACTACTATATAATAACAGCCTCCCCACTACTATATAATAACAGCCTCCCCACTACTATATAATAACAGCCTCCCCACTACTATATAATAACAGCCTCCCTACTACTATATAATAACAGCCTCCCCACTACTATATAATAACAGCCCCCTACCACTATATAATAACAGCCCCCTACCACTATATAATAACAGCCTCCCCACTACTATATAATAACAGCCTCCCTACTACTATATAATAACAGCCTCCCCACTACTATATAATAACAGCCTCCCTACTACTATATAATAACAGCCTCCCCACTACTATATAATAACAGCCTCCCTACTACTATATAATAACAGCCTCCCCACTACTATATAATAACAGCCTCCCCACTACTATATAATAACAGCCCCCTACCACTATATAATAACAGCCTCCCCACTACTATATAATAACAGCCTCCCTACTACTATATAATAACAGCCTCCCTACCACTATATAATAACAGCCCCCTACCACTATATAATAACAGCCTCCCTACTACTATATAATAACAGCCTCCCCACTACTATATAATAACAGCCTCCCTACTACTATATAATAACAGCCTCCCTACTACTATATAATAACAGCCTCCCACTACTATATAATAACAGCCTCCCTACTACTATATAATAACAGCCTCACACTACTATATAATAACAGCCTCCCTACTACTATATAATAACAGCCCCCTACTACTATATAATAACAGCCTCCCACTACTATTTAATAACAGCCTCCCACTACTATATAATAACAGCCTCCCACTACTATATAATAACAGCCTCCCACTACTATATAATAACAGCCTCCCCACTACTATATAATAACAGCCTCCCCACTACTATATAATAACAGCCTCCCAACTACTATATAATAACAGCCTCCCAACTACTATATAATAACAGCCTCCCCACTATTATATAACAACAGCCTCCCACTACTATATAATAACAGCCTCCCTACTACTATATAATAACAGCCTGCCTACTACTATATAATAACAGCCTGTCTACTACTATATGATAACAGCCTCCCACTACTATATAATAACAGCCTCCCTACTACTATATAATAACAGCAGCCTCCCTACTACTATATAATAACAGCAGCCTCCCTACTACTATATAATAACAGCCTCCCTACTATTATATAATAACAGCCTCCCTACTATTATATAATAACAGCCTCCCTACTATTATATAATAACAGCCTCCCAACTACTATATAATAACAGCCTCCCCACTATTATATAACAACAGCCTCCCTACTACTATATAATAACAGCCTGCCTACTACTATATAATAACAGCCTGTCTACTACTATATGATAACAGCCTCCCACTACTATATAATAACAGCCTCCCTACTACTATATAATAACAGCAGCCTCCCTACTACTATACAATAACAGCAACCTCCCTACTACTATATAATAACAGCCTCCCTACTACTATATAATAACAGCCTCCCTACTATTATATAATAACAGCCTCCCTACTATTATATAATAACAGCCTCCCTACTATTATATAATAACAGCCTCCCTACTACTATATAATAACAGCCTCCCCACTACTACTATATAATAACAGCCTCCCTACTACTATATAATAACAGCCTCCTACTACTATATAATAACAGCCTCCCTACTACAATATAATAACAGCCTCCCTACTACTATATAATAACAGCCTCCTACTACTATATAATAACAGCCTCGCTACTACTATATAATAACAGCCTCCCACTACTATATAATAACAGCATCCCTACTACTATATAATAACAGCCTCCCACTACTATATAATAACAGCCTCCCCACTACTATATAATAACAGCCTCCCCACTACTATATAATAACAGCCTCCCCACTACTATATAATAACAGCCTCCCACTACTACTATATAATAACAGCCTCCCTACTACTATTTAATAACAGCCTCCCTACTACTATATAATAACAGCCTCCCTACTACTATATAATAACAGCCTCCCTACTACTATATAATAACAGCCTCCTACTACTATATAATAACAGCCTCCCTACTACTATATAATAACAGCCTCCCTACTACTATATAATAACAGCCTCCCTACTACTATATAATAACAGCCTCCCTACTACTATATAATAACAGCCTCCCTACTACTATATAATAACAGCCTCCCTACTACTATATAATAACAGCCTCCATACTACTATATAATAACAGCCTCCATACTACTATATAATAACAGCCTCCCTACTACTATATAATAACAGCCTCCCTACTACTATATAATAACAGACTCCCCACTACTATATAATAACAGACTCCCCACTACTATATAATAACAGCCTCCCTACTACTATATAATAACAGCCTCCCACTACTAATATATAATAACAGCCTGTTGTTGAGCTGAGTATCGACCCTCCATTAACACCCCCCGAGGTGTGTGGAGATGGTTTGTCTCAGTGTGTTTTCTCTGGCACCGCCGGAGCAAACCAAACACATTTAACGGGGGAGTTGCGGAGGGGTAGCCCAGCAATCACTTTCCCTCCCACTGCTCTCTGCTGATGCAGTTGGATTTGTTGGTGTGTGTTGATCTTGTATTGATCAGGTTTAGTGGAGTAGAACTAATACTAAGCACAGGGGAGTAGGACTGGTTAAAGAGATGGAAGGAAGAGAGGAGAGAGAGAGGGAACAGGAGGAGTAGGACTGGTTAAAGAGATGGAGGGAAGAGAGGAGAGAGAGAGAGAACAGGAGGAGTAGGACTGGTTAAAGAGAGAGGACTGGTTAAAGAGATGGAGGGAGAGAGAGAGAGAGAACAGGAGGAGTAGGACTGGTTAAAGAGATGGAAGGAAGAGAGGAGAGAGAGAGAACAGGAGGAGTAGGACTGGTTAAAGAGATGGAAGGGAAGAGAGGGAGAGAGAGAGAACAGGAGGAGTAGGACTGGTTAAAGAGATGGAGGGAAGAGAGGAGAGAGAGAGAACAGGAGGAGTAGGACTGGTTAAAGAGATGGAAGGAAGAGAGAGAGAGAGAGAACAGGAGGAGTAGGACTGGTTAAAGAGATGGAGGGAAGAGAGGAGAGAGAGAGAACAGGAGGAGTAGGACTGGTTAAAGAGATGGAGGGAAGAGAGGGAGAGAGAGAGAACAGGAGGAGTAGGACTGGTTAAAGAGATGGAGGGAAGAGAGGAGAGACAGGAGGAGTAGGACTGGTTAAAGAGATGGAGGGAAGAGAGAGAGAGAGAGAGAACAGGAGGAGTAGGACTGGTTAAAGAGATGGAGGGAAGAGAGAGAGAGAGAGAGAACAGGAGGAGTAGGACTGGTTAAAGAGATGGACTGGTTAAAGAGATGGAGGGAAGAGAGAGAGAGAGAGAACAGGAGGAGAGGACTGGTTAAAGAGATGGAGGGAAGAGAGAGAGAGAGAGAACAGGAGGAGTAGGACTGGTTAAAGAGATGGAGGACTGGTTAAAGAGAGAGAGAGAGAGAGAACAGGAGGAGTAGGACTGGTTAAAGAGATGGAGGGAAGAGAGAGAGAGAGAGAGAACAGGAGGAGTAGGACTGGTTAAAGAGATGGAGATGGAGGGAAGAGAGAGAGAGAGAGAACAGGAGGAGTAGGACTGGTTAAAGAGATGGAGGGAAGAGAGGAGAGAGAGAGAACAGGACTGGTTAAAGAGATGGAGGGAAGAGAGGAGAGAGAGAGAACAGGAGTAGGACTGGTTAAAGAGATGGAGGGAAGAGAGAGAGAGAGAGAGGACTGGTTAAAGAGATGGAGGGAAGAGAGGAGGAGGAAGGAGTAGGACTGGTTAAAGAGATGGAGGGAAGAGAGAGAGAGAGAGAACAGGAGGAGTAGGACTGGTTAAAGAGATGGAGGGAAGAGAGAGAGAGAGAGAACAGGAGGAGTAGGACTGGTTAAAGAGATGGAGGGAAGAGAGGAGAGAGAGAGAACAGGAGGAGTAGGACTGGTTAAAGAGATGGAGGGAAGAGATGGAGGGAGAGAGAGAGAGAGAGAGAACAGGAGGAGTAGGACTGGTTAAAGAGATGGAGGGAAGAGAGGGAAGAGAGAACAGGAGGAGTAGGACTGGTTAAAGAGATGGAGGGAAGAGAGGAGAGAGAGAACAGGAGGAGTAGGACTGGTTAAAGAGATGGAGGGAAGATGGAGGGAAAGAGAGTTAAAGAGATGGAGGGAAGAGAGAGAGAGAGAGAACAGGAGGAGTAGGACTGGTTAAAGAGATGGGAGGAAAAAGAGATGGAGGGGAGGGGGAAGAGAGGAGGAAGAGGAGGAAAAAGAAGAGAGAGAGAGGAGGGGGAAGAGGAGGAAGGGTAAAGAAAGGAGAAGAGAGGAATGAGGAGAGAGACAGTTAGTCTGGTGTCAGTGTTAGCAGGAAGCCAGTGCAGCAGAGAACATGACGGAACACAGCCTTCCCCTGCCTGCCCCCTCCTCCTCCTCTCCCTCCTCCCTCGTTCTCCTCTGAGGCTCTCAACAGGATCTGAGAGCAGCTCAGCTCAAGCCCTGACACGTGTGGGGAGAGAGAGAAAGAGAGAGAGCACCGAGGAGGAGGGGGGGCAGAGAGAGGCAAACGGAGATGGAGAGAGAAAGAGAGGGAGAGGGGAAGGAGATAATAAGGAGTGGGAAGGGGAGGCAGGAAGAGAGAGAGGGAGAGAGAGAGAGGGAGGGAGAGAGAGAGGGAGTGAGAGGGGAAGAGAAGGTAATATCCAGCTCTTGTAGATAACGAGAGTAGGGGGGAGGGGAGAGAAGCAGAGCGATGGGGTGATCTCTTTTCTCAGTCTGCCTTTTTTTTACACCTCTCTCTCTAGTGGTGTGTGTGTGTGTGTGTGTGTGTGTGTGTGTGTGTGTGTGTGTGTGTGTGTGTGTGTGTAACTCCGGCTCTGGATGAGGGCAGGAGGAGGGGATAACAAAAGAGGGGGATGAAGAGGGAAGAGAGGAGAGACTGATGGGTGAAATAGACCTCACCACAGAGAGAGAAAGAGAGAGAGGAAGAGGGGCAGGGAGGGGGCTGGTGTGTGCCTGCGGGTGTTTGAGTGACCGTGTATGTGTCTGTTTGTTTGCAGTGTGTGTGTGTGCAGTGTGTGTGTGTGTGTGTGGGGGGGGCGTGACTCACGGGGCTATTAGCACTAGCGATGGCAGCAGTACCGCCTGCCGTCACCATGTGGGGTTCACACACACACACACACACACACACACACACACACACACACACACACACACACACACACACACACACACACACACGTCGTCGAACCCACCTACCATGCGTCAAATGTGAAAGAACAAAAATGCGTAAATAACACACAACTCAGGCATGTAAACACACACACACACCTCGCTCCCATTTAATTGGATGACACCAGCTCTCCAGAGATCTCCACACCTGTCAATCTCATTTCCACCAATCATTATTCAGATCACAGCCTAAGAGACCCGCCCACGCACATTTATCTTGCTTCAACCCAGCCCAACCCAAAGCACACACACACACACCATATCTCTCTCTAACCCCCACCTAGCCGCTTCCACGGCGACAGCCTGCCAGCCAGGCACCACCGCCACGGTAACCGTGCCGCCGACGGAGCATAAATTAGCGTCATGGTGATATGCAAAGCGAGGGAGCCGACGACAATTAAAGCTTGACTAACGAGCTTTTGAAGAGCCAGGCTGAAGTCTCTCTAAACAGCTGCTAACAGGATTAGCTTACACACACACACACCGTACACACACATACCGTACACACACTGTACACACCGTACACACACATCGTACACACATCGTACACACACACACGGAGAGGGGTCTAACCCAGCCACCTGTGAGCCAACACAGACACACACACACCAGCGTCTACCCAGGGATATACACAGTGGCGCTGTGGGGGATAAACAGTGTTATTATTACCCCTCCTGCAACACACACACACACACAGAGAGAGAGAGATAGGGTTCTAACCCAGCCACCTGTGAGATGACAGTGCTAATATTACCCCTCCTGCAACACACACACACAAACCATCAAAGACAAGCATACACACGGCTTTACCCAGGGGGCCGTGGGAGGAGATAAACACTGCCAACATCAGCCCCTCCCCGACACACAAACATGTTTATTTTCCATGTGAGTCAGTCCGATAAGCCCGGTGCTGTTTGATAGACCGTCTGGTTCCATAGAACTCTTTAAAGACCGGTTTTATTTCAAGGGTCAAGTGGGACAACATATGTAGAAAGACACAGCAATATGAATCACGGGTAGGTGGTCTACACACCTTTCTGTTTCCCTCCCAATCCTCCCTTTCCTGCCTCTTTCTCCTCGGTCTTTCACATCCTCTCCTTCTCACACAAATATCTCTGCATTTCCTTCCTTCTCTTTCATGCTCTTTGCTTCTTCAGTCGACATCCACTCTTTCTCCTATTATCCTGTTTTCCTTAATATAAACCTCTCCCTCAGTCCCTCAGTCCCTCTCCTCTCCCTCAGTCCCTCAGTCCCTCAGTCCCTCTCCTCTCCCTCAGTCCCTCAGTCCCCCTCTCCTCCCTCTCCCCTCAGTCCCTCAGTCCCTCTCTCCTCTCCCTCAGTCCCTCCCTCTCCCTCAGTCCCTCAGTCCCTCTCCTCTCCCTCAGTCCCTCAGTCCCCCAGTCCCTCTCCTCCCTCAGTCCCTCTCCCTCTCCCTCTCCCTTCTCTCTCTCAGTCCCCTCTCCCTCTCCTCCCTCTCCCCCTCTCCCTCAGTCCCTCTCCTCTCCCTCAGTCCTCAGTCCCTCTTTCTCCCTCAGTCCCTCTCCCTCTCCCTCTCCCTCAGTCCCTCAGTCCCTCTCCTCTCCCTCAGTCCCTCTGTCCTCCCTCAGTCCCTCTGTCTCTCTCTCAGTCCCTCAGTCCCTCTCTCCCTCAGTCTCCTCTCCCTCTCCCTCAGTCCCTCTCCTCCTCAGTCCCTCAGTCCCTCTCCTCTCCCTCCCTCTCCCTCCCTCTCCCTCAGTCTCTTCCCTCTCTTTCAGTCCCTCTCTCCTCTCCCTCAGTCCCTCTCCCTCTCTCTGTCTCTCCCTCTCTCAGTCCCTCAGTCCCTCTCCTCTCCCTCCTCAGTCCCTCTCCTCTCCCTCAGTCCCTCAGTCCCTCTCCTCTCCCTCAGTCCCTCTCCTCTCCCTTCCCTCAGTCCCTCTCTCCCTCTCCCTCAGTCTCCCTCTCCCTCAGTTTCAGTCCCTCAGTCCCTCCCCTCTCCCTCAGTCCCTCAGTCCCTCCTCTCCCTCAGTCAGTCCTCTCTCTCCTCTCTCTGTCCCTCTCCCTCTCTCTTCCCTCAGTCCCTATCTCTCCCTCAGTCCTCTCTCTCCTCTCCCTCAGTCTCTTTCTCTTTCAGTCCCTCTCTCCCTCTCCCTCAGTCTCTTTCTCTTTCAGTCCCTCTCTCTCTCCCTCAGTCTCTTCCTTCTCCCTCAGTCTCTTCAGTCCTCTCTCTCTCCCTCCCTCAGTCTCTTTCTCAGTCCTCTCCTCCCTCAGTCCCTCCTCTCTCTCTCTTTCCTCAGTCCCTCTCTCCTCTCCCTCTCTCTCCTCCCTGTCTCTCTTTCAGTCCCTCAGTCTCTTTCTCTTTCAGTCCTCAGTCTCTCTCCTCAGTCTCCTCTTTCAGTCCCTCTCCCTCTCTCTGTCTCTTCTCTCTTTCAGTCCCTCTCTCTCCCTGTCTCTTTCTCTTTCAGTCCCTCTCAGTCTCTCCTCTCTGTCTCTTTCTCTTTCAGTCCTCTCTCCCTCAGTCTCTTTCTCTTTCAGTCCCTCTCCTCCCTGTCTCCCTCTCCTTCAGTCTCTTTCTCTTTCAGTCTCTCTCTCTCTCCCTTTCTCTTTCAGTCCCTCTCCTCTCTCTCTCCCTCAGTCTCTTTCAGTCCCTCTCCCTCAGTCTCTTTCTCTTTCAGTCCCTCTCTCCTCTCTCCTCTCCCTCAGTCTCTTTCTCTTTCAGTCCCTCTCTCCTCTCCCTCAGTCACTTTCTCTTTCAGTCCCTCTCTCCTCTCTCCTCTCCCTCAGTCTCTTTCTCTTTCAGTCCCTCTCTTCTCCTACTCTCTCTCAGTTTCTCTCCCGCTCTATCCTTGGGCGGCAGCCGCAAAGGCCCCAATTTTAATAAATCGGCTTC
>NW_024609732.1:207500-212500 GCF_018296145.1 Oncorhynchus tshawytscha
TTGTCTGTTGTTGTTGACTTATCATGCCCATGTGGTTGTGGGGGTTCTGAGGGAGGTAGTTGTTCATGGGAGCTTTGGGGCCGTTGCTCGAGGTCATCCCAGCCACCAGGGGGCCCTGCTGGCCAGGGTTGAAGGCTTGAGGTGGGTACATCATCGGGCTGTTGGGCTTGTCCTGCTGGTTGAAGGCTTGAGGTGGGTACATCATCGGGCTGTTGGGCTTGTCCTGCTGGTTGAAAGGAGCAGAGGCGTAGGGGCTGGTTGGAGCTCCGGCTGGGGACCAGTTAGCCTGCTGCTGTTGCTGCTGCTGTTGTTTCTGCTGCTGCATTAGCTTAGCGCGCTGCTGTGCCGCCATCGCTTTCAGTTGCTCAGCAGGCGACAGTTCAGAGGTCACCGGCCCAGGCCCTTGGATTCCAGTGGGGACTCCAGGGCCATTGGATCCTGTACCCGCCTGGCCCACACCTTGGCCTGGGTTCATCATAAATCCATTCCCTGGTCTGGGGCCGGCCTGCGTCTGGGCCTGGGTGGGCGTCTGCGGCGACCGGGCCACACAGTTGGGGAGAGGGGAGCCTGAGGCCATGGCGACCTGTGGGGACTGCTGCAAAGGCTGCTGGGGCGGTGTTCCGTTGGCGGCGGTGGCAAACTGAGGGCCCGAAGACGACGGCCGGACCTGAGGGGAGAGGCCATTTCATTTGGGTTATTTAGAAATGATAACATTACAGAAAACAGCTACATTTCATATACCAGAGTAACATGGACAACATACTGTAATCACAGGCAGTAGAGGCACAATCACATTTCAATCACATCATAATCACATCACATTCAAACAAGACCACAATCACATCATAATCACATCACATCACATTCAAACAAGACCACAATCACATCATAATCAATCAATCATCGTATTCAAACAAGACCACAATCCCTTTCTTTCTTCCACATCTATTCTGACGAACGTTATGGGTCCTTGAGGCAAATTTGTTCAGCATCAGCAAAGACTCCTACATACAAAGACTCACGTCTCACGTTCAAACGGGTGGTGGAATATGATGATTTCAGTGAGACTGCTTATAACAGCGCCACCTACGGGCCACTAGGTGACATTATTTGTTGACCATGTTACTTCATGGCCTCTAGTTTCTGTGTGACGAATTTGAAAAGAAGAAATAATTCTATGCTGGAGTTATTTGACCATGTCCATTTGATTTATTTGTAATAATCTAAGAATAAGGTGTCATTTGACAGT
Organism: Oncorhynchus tshawytscha; assembly: GCF_018296145.1. Taxonomy (NCBI): domain Eukaryota; kingdom Metazoa; phylum Chordata; class Actinopteri; order Salmoniformes; family Salmonidae; genus Oncorhynchus; species Oncorhynchus tshawytscha. The sequence continues at coordinate 208,750 of NW_024609732.1, forward strand.
ATTTAAGGGACAGCAACGGTAAGAGAACAATCACCTGCTTTATTATTTAACTATTGAAAACAATCTACAAACAAAAACAACATGAACTAAATGTGAAGTTAAATGGGGTTTTAGAAACACCGTTGGCTGTGGATAAGGTAGAAACACCGTTGGCTGTGGATAAGGTAGAAACACCGTTGGCTGTGGATAAGGTAGAAACACCGTTGGCTGTGGATAAGGTAGAAACACCGTTGGCTGTGGATAAGGTAGAAACACCGTTGGCTGTGGATAAGGTAGAAACACCGTTGGCTGTGGATAAGGTAGAAACACCGTTGGCTGTGGATAAGGTAGAAACACCGTTGGCTGTGGATAAGGTAGAAACACCGTTGGCTGTGGATAAGGTAGAAACACCGTTGGCTGTGGATAAGGTAGAAACACCGTTGGCTGTGGATAAGGTAGAAACACCGTTGGCTGTGGATAAGGTAGAAACACCGTTGGCTGATAAGGTAGAAACACCGTTGGCTGATAAGGTAGAAACACCGTTGGCTGTGGATAAGGTAGAAACACCGTTGGCTGTGGATAAGGTAGAAACACCGTTGGCTGTGGATAAGATAGAAACACCGTTGGCTGTGGATAAGGTAGAAACACCGTTGGCTGTGGATAAGGTAGAAACACCGTTGGCTGTGGATAAGGTAGAAACACCGTTGGCTGTGGATAAGGTAGAAACACCGTTGGCTGTGGATAAGGTAGAAACACCGTTGGCTGTGGATAAGGTAGAAACACCGTTGGCTGTGGATAAGGTAGAAACACCGTTGGCTGTGGATAAGGTAGAAACACCGTTGGCTGTGGATAAGGTAGAAACACCGTTGGCTGTGGATACAGTAGAAACACCGTTGGCTGTGGATAAGGTAGAAACACCGTTGGCTGTGGATAAGGTAGAAACACCGTTGGCTGTGGATGAGGTAGAAACACCGTTGGCTGTGGATAAGGTAGAAACACCGTTGGCTGTGGATGAGGTAGAAACACCGTTGGCTGTGGATAAGGTAGAAACACCGTTGGCTGTGGATGAGGTAGAAACACCGTTGGCTGTGGATAAGGTAGAAACACCGTTGGCTGATAAGGTAGAAACACTGTTGGCTGTGGATAAGGTAGAAACACCATTGGCTGTGGATAAGGTAGAAACACCGTTGGCTGTGGATACGGTAGAAACACTGTTGGCTGTGGATAAGGTAGAAACACCGTTGGCTGTGGATAAGGTAGAAACACCGTTGGCTGTGGATAAGGTAGAAACACCGTTGGCTGTGGATAAGGTAGAAACACCGTTGGCTGTGGATAAGGTAGAAACACCGTTGGCTGTGGATAAGGTAGAAACACCGTTGGCTGTGGATAAGGTAGAAACACCGTTGGCTGTGGATAAGGTAGAAACACCGTTGGCTGTGGATAAGGTAGAAACACCGTTGGCTGTGGATACAGTAGAAACACCGTTGGCTGTGGATAAGGTAGAAACACCGTTGGCTGTGGATACGGTAGAAACACCGTTGGCTGTGGATAAGGTAGAAACACCGTTGGCTGTGGATACGGTAGAAACACCGTTGGCTGTGGATAAGGTAGAAACACCGTTGGCTGTGGATGAGGTAGAAACACCGTTGGCTGTGGATGAGGTAGAAACACCGTTGGCTGTGGATGAGGTAGAAACACCGTTGGCTGTGGATAAGGTAGAAACACCGTTGGCTGTGGATAAGGTAGAAACACCGTTGGCTGTGGATAAGGTAGAAACACCGTTGGCTGTGGATAAGGTAGAAACACCGTTGGCTGTGGATAAGGTAGAAACACCGTTGGCTGTGGATGAGGTAGAAACACCGTTGGCTGTGGATAAGGTAGAAACACCGTTGGCTGTGGATAAGGTAGAAACACCGTTGGCTGTGGATAAGGTAGAAACACGTTGGCTGTGGTTGGCTGTGGATAAGGTAGAAACACCGTTGGCTGTGGATAAGGTAGAAACACCGTTGGCTGTGGATAAGGTAGAAACACCGTTGGCTGTGGATAAGGTAGAAACACCGTTGGCTGTGGATAAGGTAGAAACACCATTGGCTGTGGATAAGGTAGAAACACCGTTGGCTGTGGATAAGGTAGAAACACCGTTGGCTGTGGATAAGGTAGAAACACTGTTGGCTGTGGATGAGGTAGAAACACTGTTGGCTGTGGATAAGGTAGAAACACCGTTGGCTGTGGATAAGGTAGAAACACCATTGGCTGGAGGTAGAAACACCGTTGGCTGTGGATAAGGTAGAAACACCGTTGGCTGTGGATAAGGTAGAAACACCGTTGGCTGTGGATGAGGTAGAAACACCGTTGGCTGTGGATGAGGTAGAAACACCATTGGCTGTGGATGAGGTAGAAACACCGTTGGCTGTGGATGAGGTAGAAACACCGTTGGCTGATAAGGTAGAAACACCGTTGGCTGTGGATGAGGTAGAAACACCGTTGGCTGTGGATGAGGTAGAAACACCGTTGGCTGTGGATGAGGTAGAAACACCGTTGGCTGTGGATGAGGTAGAAACACCGTTGGCTGTGGATACGGTAGAAACACCGTTGGCTGTGGATAAGGTAGAAACACCGTTGGCTGTGGATGAGGTAGAAACACCGTTGGCTGTGGATAAGGTAGAAACACGTTGGCTGATAAGGTAGAAACACCGTTGGCTGTGGATGAGGTAGAAACACCGTTGGCTGTGGATAAGGTAGAAACACCGTTGGCTGTGGATGAGGTAGAAACACCGTTGGCTGTGGATAAGGTAGAAACACCGTTGGCTGTGGATAAGGTAGAAACACCGTTGGCTGTGGATAAGGTAGAAACACCATTGGCTGTGGATAAGGTAGAAACACCGTTGGCTGTGGATAAGGTAGAAACACCGTTGGCTGGAGGTAGAAACAGGGGGGTCTGAGCAGGATGTCATTCATGTGGAAATGTCTTTATGTCAACATTACGTTGTTTGATTTTGTTGATGTAGGTTTTTTGTTTGTTGTAAAAATAATAATAATAAATATATATATATATATACTAACATTCAAAAGTTTGGGGTCACTTAGAAATGTCCTTATTTTATAAAGAAACGCAAAAAAAAAATCTCCATTAAAATAACATCAAATTGATCAGAAATACAGTGTAGACATCGTTAATGTTGTAAATGACTATTGTAGCTGGAAACGGCTGATTTGTAATGGAATATCTACATAGGTGTTCAGAGGCCCATTATCAGCAACCATCACTCCTGTGTTCCAATGGCACGTTGTGTTAGCTAATCCAAGTTTATCATTTTAAAAGGCTAATTGATCATTATGAAACCCTTTTGCAATCATGTTAGCACAGCTGGAAACTGTTGTTCTGATTCCGTGGCCTCCAAGTAAAACTAAATGCATGCTCTTCAACCGATCGCTACCTGCACCTACCCGCCTGTCCAACATCACTACTCTGGACGGCTCTGACTTAGAATACGTGGACAACTACAAATACCTGGGTGTCTGGTTAGACTGTAAACTCTCCTTCCAGACTCACATCAAACATCTCCAATCCAAAGTTAAATCTAGAATTGGCTTCCTATTTCGCAACAAAGTATCCTTCACTCATGCTGCCAAACATACCCTTGTAAAACTGACCATCCTACCAATCCTTGACTTTGGCGATGTCATTTACAAAATAGCCTCCAACACTCTACTCAACAAATTGGATGCAGTCTATCACAGTGCCATCCGTTTTGTCACCAAAGCCCCATAT
>NW_024609732.1:217500-235000 GCF_018296145.1 Oncorhynchus tshawytscha
TGAGAGAAGGGCAGAGAGCGACAGAGAGAGAGAGAGAGAGAGAGAGAGAGAGAGAGAGAGAGAGAGAGAGAGAGAGACAGAGAGACAGAGAGAGACAGAGAGAGAGAGAGATAGAGCGTAAAGCTAAACCTCTATTAGCAATCACAGCAGGCTCATTTAGTGCCGTTTTCTGAGAAAAAGGGAGAGATCAGAGGAGTGTGCTTTAGTGTTTAGAGTTCCCCCTTTCATTATCATAATCAACTGGCAGGCAGAACGAGAGACGGAGAGAGACAGAGAGAGGGAGAGAGAGAGAGAGAAATAGGGATGGAGAGAGAGAGAGAGAGAGAGAGAGAGGAGGAGAGAGCGGAGGAGAGAGGATATGAAGAGAGAGAGAGAGAGAGAGGATATGAAGAGAGAGGAGAGAGAGAAGGAGAGAGAGAAGGAGAGAGGAGGAGAGAGAGAAGGAGAGAGCGGAGGAGAGAGGATATGAAGAGAGACCAGACCTGGGCCCTGACAGTAAATCTCAGTAAGACCAAAATAATGGTGTTCCAAAAAAGGTCCAGTCACCAGGACCACAAATACAAATTCCATCTAGACACTGTTGCCCTACAGCACAAAAAACTATACATACCTTGGCCTAAACATCAGCACCACAGGTAACTTCCACAAAGCTGTGAACGATCTGAGAGACAAGACAAGAAGGGCCTTCTATGCCATCAAAAGGAACATAAATCTCAACATACCAATTAGGATCTGGCTAAAAATACTTGAATCAGTCATAGAGCCCATTGCCCTTTATGGTTGTGAGGTCTGGGGTCCGGCTCACCAACCAAGAATTCACTGAATGGGACAAACACAAAATTGAGACTCTGCACGCAGAATTCTGCAAAAATATCCTCCGTGTACAACGTAGAACACCAAATAATGCATGCAGAGCAGAATTAGGCCGATACCCACTAATTATCAAAATCCAGAAAAGAGACGTTAAATTCTACAACCACCTAAAAGGAAGCGATTCCCAAACCTTCCATAACAAAGCCATCACCTACAGAGAGATGAACCTGGAGAAGAGTCCCCTAAGCAAGCTGGTCCTGGGGCTCTGTTCACTAACACAAACACACCCCACAGAGCCCCAGGACAGCAGCACAATTAGACCCAACCAAATCATGAGATAACAAAAAAACAGAGCAAACTAGAATGCTATTTGGCCCTACACAGAGAGTACACAGCGGCAGAATACCTGACCACTGTGACTGACCCCAAATTAAGGAAAGCTTTGACTATGTACAGACTCAGTGAGCATAGCCTTGCTATTGAGAAAGGCCGCCGTAGGCAGACATGGCTCTCAAGAGAAGACAGGCTATGTGCTCACTGCCCACAAAATGAGGTGGAAACTGAGCTGCACTTCCAAACCTCCTGCCCAATGTATGACCATATTAGAGAGACATATTTCCCTCAGATTACACAGATCCACAAAGAATTCGAAAACAAATCCAATTTTGAAAAACTCCCATATCTACTGGATAAAATTCCACACTGTGCCATCACAGCAGCAAGATTTGTGACCTGTTGCCACGAGAAAAGGGCAACCAGTGAAGAACAAACACCATTGTAAATACAACCCATATCTATGCTTATTTATTTTATCTTGTGTCCTTTACCATTTGTACATTGTTAAAACACTGTATATATATATAATATGACATTTGTAATGTCTTTATTGTTTTGAAACGTCTGTATGTGTGATGTTTACTGTTAATTTTTATTGTTTATTTCACTTTATATATTATCTACCTCACTTGCTTTGGCAATGTTAACACATGTTTCCCATGCCAATAAAGCCTCTTGAATTGAATTGAATTGAGAGAGAGAAGGAGAGAGGAGGAGAGAGGAGAGAGCGGAGGAGAGAGGATATGAAGAGAGAGAGAGAGCGAGAGAGAGAGAGAGGATATGAAGAGAGAGAGGAAGAGAGAGCGGAGGAGAAAGAGGAGAGAGGATATGAAGAGAGAGGATATGAAGAGAGAGAAAGAGAGAGAGAGAGAGAGGATATGAAGAGAGAGAGAAGGAGAGAGGATATGAAGAGAGAGAGGAAGAGAGAGCTGAGGAGAAAGAGGAGAGAGGATATGAAGAGAGAGGGGAGGAGAGAGGCTGACAGTTGACAGTTTCATTGTTCACAGTCACTTATTACAGAGACACCTTCATCTGGCATCATATGTCTCAGTCATTAAGTCCAGGATGAGAAGAGGAACACACACACACACACACACACACACACACACACACACACACACACACACACACACACACACACACACACACTAAACAGCTAAAGAGCAAGGGGACAGTGCACTGTAATGAAGACCAAGGAACAATCTTTATATCCCACCCACCCACCCTGTCACCCACCCTGTCACCCACCCACCCACTCACCCACCCACTCACCCACTCACCCACCACCCACCCACCCACCCACCCACACCAGAAAGACAAAGTCCAATGTCTTTGTCTTCTCATAGGAACCACATTTACCTAAATCATTCCTGATCCTTCCCATTAGATTCCAGCTCAGTGATTTCTCCATTTGTCTCTGTCTACACACTGCTACTACACTGTGTGTGTGTGTGTGTGTGTGTGTGTGTGTGTGTGTGTGTGTGTGTGTGTGTGTGTGTGTGTGTGTGTGTGTGTGTGTGTGTGTGTGTGTGTGTGTGTATGTGTGTGTGTGTATTGTGTGTGTGTGTGTGTGTATGTGTGTGTGTATTCCTGGCCAACGTCTCCTTGTTATTCAGCTGGAACACCAGACTAAATATTCAGATTGTGTTTGACCCTGAGCTAGACACACACAGTGTAGCAACAACAACACACACACTCAGATGTCTGTAGACTGAGCTTTGAGGTAAGAGGTGTGTGTGTGTTGAAGGGAGCATTGAGGTATGAGGCGTGTGTGGGAGAGTGTGTGTAGAGGGAGCATTGAGGTAAGAGGTGTGTGTGTGAGGGAGAGTGTGTGTAGAGGGAGCATTGAGGTAAGAGATGTGTGTGTGAGGGAGAGTGTGTGTAGAGGGAGCATTGAGGTAAGAGGTGTGTGTGGGAGAGTGTGTGTAGAGGGAGTATGTGTGTGAGGGAGAGTGTGTGTAGAGGGAGCATTGAGGTATGTGTGGGAGAGTGTATGTAGAGGGGGTATTGAGGTAAGAGGTGTGTGTGTGTGTGTGTGTGTGTGTGTGTGTGTGTGTGTGTGTGTGTGTGTGTGTGTGTGTGTGTGTGTGTGTGTGTGACCACGAACTGTGGGGAGTAATAAAGAGCTTAAACACACAATACACCTAGTACACCTAGTCACAATACACCTAGTCACAATACACCTAGTCACAATACACCTAGTCACAATACACCTAGTTAGTCACAATACACCTAGTCACAATACACCTAGTCACAATACACCTAGTTAGTCACAATACACCTAGTTAGTCACAATACACCTAGTCACAATACACCTAGTTAGTCACAATACACCTAGTCACAATACACCTAGTCACAATACACCTAGTCACAATACACCTAGTTAGTCACAATACACCTAGTTAGTCACAATACACCTAGTCACAATACACCTAGTTAGTCACAATACACCTAGTCACAATACACCTAGTTAGTCACAATACACCTAGTTAGTCACAATACACCCAGTTAGTCACAACACCTAGTTAGTCACAATACACCTAGTCACAATACACCTAGTTAGTCACAATACACCTAGTTAGTCACAATACACCTAGTCACAATACACCTAGTCACAATACACCTAGTCACAATACACCTAGTCACAATACACCTAGTCACAATACACCTAGTCACAATACACCTAGTTAGTCACAACACCTAGTTAGTCACAATACACCTAGTCACAATACACCGAGTCACAACACCTAGTTAGTCACAATACACCCAGCTAGTCACAATACACCTAGTCACAATACACCTAGTTAGTCATGTAGCTAACAAGGTGCATGTGTCTCTGCGTTTGTGTGTGTGTGTGTGTGTGTATCTACACTGAGTCTACAAAACATTAAGAACACCTTCCTAATATTGACTTACACCCTCCATGTTGACTCCAATTCTTCCCTCAGTCGTGTCCAGTTGGCTGGATGTCCTTTGGGTGGTGGACCATTCTTGAAACACACAGGAAACTGTTGAGCGTGAAAAACCCAGCAGCGTTGCAGTTCTTGACACAAACCGGTGCGCCTGGCACCTACTACCATACCCCTTGTTCAAAGGCACTTAAATATCTTATCTTACCCATTCACCCTCTGAATGACACACATACACAATCCATGTCTCAATTGGCTTAAACATCCTTCTTTAACCCGTCTCCTCCCCTTCATCTACACTGATTGAAGTGGATTTAACAAGTGACATCAATAAGGGATCATAGTTTTGACCTGGTCAGTCTATGTCATGGAAAGAGCAGTTTTTCTTAATGTGTTGTACACCCAGTGTATGTATGAGTGTATTGCCTTCAAAAGGCCCACCAATAAAACAGCACCAATTACCAGGGTGTCTGAGGCATGACACACACACACACAAACACACACTTCCGTGCACATTCACTACAACCAGAGTAACAACAAAACGGAAATGTTGAAATGCCAAGGAACTGTGAAGAAACAGGAGAGTGAGAACAGGAAACAGCAAGAGAGAGGGATGCATCTAGTTTATCTCCTTCTGCCAGTCAGAGCGAGAGAGACAGAGAGAGAGAGAGAGAGAGAGAGAGAGAGAGAGAGAGAGAGAGAGAGAGAGAGAGAGAGAGAGAGAAGAGAGAGAGAGAGAGAGAGAGAGAGAGAAGGAGAGAGAAGAGAGAGAGAGAGATTGAGAGAGAGAGAGAGAGAGATTGAGAGAGAGAGAGAGAGGAGAGAGAGAGAGAGAGAGAGAGAGAGAGAGAGAGAGAGAGATTGAGAGAGAGAGAGAGAGAGAGAGAGAGAGAGAGAGAGAGAGAGAGAGAGAGAGAGAGAGAGAGAGAGAGAGAGAGAGAGAGAAGGAGAGAGAGAGAGATTGAGAGAGAGAGAGAGAGAGAGAGAGAGAGAGAGAGAGAAGGAGAGAGAGAGAGAGAGAGAGAGAGAGAGAGAGAGAGAGAGAGAGGAGAGAGAGAGAGAGAGAGAGAGAGAGAGAGAGCGAGAGAGAGAGAGGAGCACCACATGACAGCGGGAGAGTGGAGGAAGACGAGGGGAGACCGAGAGAGAGGAGCACCACCAAGGTGCTGTTGTTATAGCAACCTCCTGCTCTGGTGCTTTGTGCAGTGTGCCTCTCCTCCTCCCTACTCCCTACTCCTCCCTACTCTCCTCCTCCTCCTCCTCCCCCCTCCTCCTCCCTCCTCCTCCCTACTCTCCTCCTCCTCCCTACTCTCCCTCCTCCTCCTCCCCCTCCTCCTCCCTACTCTCCTCCTTCATCGCTCCTCTCCTCCTCCCCTCTCCTCCTCCCCTCCTCCCTACTCTCCTCCTCCCTACTCTCCTTCTTCCTCCTCCTCCCTCCACTCCTCCTCCCTACTCCTCCCTCATCCCCCTTCCTCCTCCTCCCTACTCCTCCCTACTCTCCTCCTCCTTGCCCTCCCTACTCTCCTCCTCCCTACTCTCCCCCTTCCTCCTCCTCCCTACTCTCCTCCTATCCTCCTCCCTACTCTCCTCCTCCCTACTCCTCCCTACTCTCCTCCTCCTTACTCTCCTCCTCAACCTCCCTACTCTCCTCCTCCCCCCTCCTCCTCCCTACTCTCCTCCTTCCTCGCTCCTCTCCTCCTCCCTTCTCTCCCCCCTCCCTCCTCCCCCCTCTCCTCTCCTCCTCCCTACTCTCCTTCTTCCTCCTCCTCCCTCCACTCCTCCCTACTCCTCCCTCATCCTCCCTACTCTCTCCTCCCTACTCTCCTCCTCCCTACTCTCCTTCTTCCTCCTCCTCCCTACTCTCCTCCTTCCTACTCTCCTCCTCCCTACTCTCCTCCTCCCTACTCTCCTCCTCTCCTCCTTCCTCCTCCTCCAGTTATGTTAATAAATGGGCAGCCAGGGTCCAACTAATGAATTAGTACAGGAATATAGAGTATGAATCTGTGTGTATATTAATGAATTAGTACAGGAATATAGAGTATGAAGACACCGTACCAGTCAAAAGTTTGGATACAGCTACTCATTCAAGGATATTTCTTTATTTGTACTATCATCTACATTGTAGAATAATAGTGAAGACGTCACAACTATGTAATAACACATATGGAATCATGTAGTAACCAAAATATTGTGTGTAGTAACCAAAATATTTTATATTTGAGATTCTTGAAATAGCCACCCTTTGCCTTGATGACAGCTTTGCACACTCTTGGCATTCTCTCAACCAGCTTCACCTGGAATGCTTTTCCAACTGTCTTGAAGGAGATACCACATATGCTGAGCGCTTGTTGGCTGCTTTTCCTTCACTCTGCGATCCAACTCATCCCAAACCATTTCAATTGGGTTGAGGTCGGGGGATTGTAGAGGTCAGGTCATCTGATGCAGCACTCCATCACTCTCCTTCACGGTCAAATAGCCCTTGCAATGATCCCTCTCCCCTCCTCCCCTCTCCACAAACACTGATTTCCCCTGGCCTGTCCAAACCAGGTTGCTCTTGACAACATAAACATCCAGTCACATTCCCTTCACCAGGAGCGTCTGTACACGCGCCAACGGTCGCCAAAATGTAATTCCACTTCCTCCCCGGTTTACTGTTCACCTTTAATTAACGGTAACTCCCTGTACCTTGCACCTCAGTGTGTGTTCCCAGTCTGGCTCATCAGACTGGAAAACGAGTCAATTAAATGAAACGTGTCTGTAATAAGTGTGTGTGTGTTGTGGTGCTGGCCTAGGAGACTGGACAATACATTTAATGTTAACTATGGGAGTGCAAAGCATCTACACTACCGAACACTAGACAGCCCTTCACAAGGTTTTCAACTTTAGTCTCATGTAATCTCTTTCTAGCCTGATAGAGAAAGACAAATGGAGAAGAGACAATAGAGGGAGAGAGAGCTGGAAGAGGGAGAGAGAGCTGGAAGAGGGAGAGAGAGCTGGAAGAGGGAGAGAGAGCTGGAAGAGGGAGAGAGAGCTGGAAGAGGGAGAGAGAGCTGGAAGAGGGAGAGAGAGCTGGAAGAGGGAGAGAGAGCTGGAAGAGGGAGGAGAGCTGGAAGAGGGAGGGGGAGGGAGGGAGGGAGGGAGGGAGGGAGGGAGGGAGGGAGGGAGGGAGGGAGGGAGGGAGGGAGGGAGGGAGGGAGGGAGGGAGGGAGGGAGGGAGGGAGGGAGGGAGGGATAGTGTGGAGAGAGAGCTGGAAGAGGGAGAGAGAGCTGGAAGAGGGAGAGAGAGCTGGAAGAGGGAGAGAGCTGGAAGAGGGAGGGAGGAAGAGGGAGGGAGAGCTGGAAGAGGGAGGGAGAGCTGGAAGAGGGGGAGGGAGGGAGGGAGGGAGGGAGGGAGGGAGGGAGGGAGGGAGGGAGGGAGGGAGGGAGGGAGGGAGGGAGGGAGGGAGGGAGGGAGGGATAGTGTGGGAGGAGAGGGAGGGAGGGATAGTGTGTGGAGAGAGAGGGAGGGAGGGATAGTGTGTGGAGAGAGAGGGAGGGAGGGATAGTGTGTGGAGAGAGAGGGAGGGAGGGATAGTGTGTGGAGAGAGCGCTGGAAGAGGGAGGAGGGGAGGTGGATGTCAGTGAGCGAGGTCAGGCTACCTCCTCTTAAACACCACTAAACACTCCCCATCCTCCCCTCATCTCTCTCCCTCCACTCTAATGGCTGGCTGTTTAAACAGAGGCTGTGTTTGCACTGTGGCCACGATCTGCATGTCTCACACACACACAGAGAGCAAGGACAAGGATAAAGGGGTATGAGGTACGAGAGATAAACTGAGATTGCAGAAGATAAAGAGAGAGAGAGAGAGAGAGAGAGAGAGAGAGAGAGGGAGAGAGAGAGAGAGAGAGAGAGAGAGTAGGGGAGGGAGGAGAGAGAGAGAGAGAGAAAGATAGAGTAGGGGAGAGAGAGGAGAGAGAGAGAGAGAGAGAAGGAAAGAGAGTAGAGAGAGAGAGAGAAAGAGAGAGAAGGGAGAGAGAGAGAGAGAGAGAGAGAGAGAGAGAGAGAGAGAGAGAGGGAGAGAAAGACAGAGAGAGAGAGAGAGGGAGAGAAAGAGAGAGAGACAGAGAGAGAGACAGAGAGAGAGACAGAGAGAGGAGTGTGTGTAACTTCTGGTGACAATAGGGCGGTTAGAGACAAAAGAGCTCCATTTGGCTAGAGCCCCAGAGAGGGTGTGTGTGTGTGTGTGTGTGAGGGTGTGTGAGGGTGGTCCCAACACAGAGGAGACAGACTGGCGGGCACACACCCCACACCCACCCGTCCCTCAGCACCAACCCACTCCGGTACAGGACACTTCTATCTGACACAAAAACACATTTATCTTGTTCTCTTCACTCTGCACTTACTGTTCTCATTACAATCACTGTGTCTGTATGTGTGATTGTGTGTCCGTATGTGTGATTGTGTGTCTGTCTGTGTGATTGTGTGTCTGTCTGTGTGATTGTGTGTCTGTCTGTGTGATTGTGTGTCTGTCTGTGTGATTGTGTGTCTGTCTGTGTGATTGTGTGTCTGTCTGTGTGATTGTGTGTCTGTCTGTGTGATTGTGTGTCTGTCTGTGTGATTGTGTGTCTGTCTGTGTGTGTGTGTCTGTATGTGTGATTGTGTGTCTGTATGTGTGTCTGTATTGTGTGTCTGTATGTGTGTGTCTGTATGTGTGATTGTGTGTCTGTATGTGTGATTGTGTGTGTTTCTGATATGTGTGATTGTGTGTGAGCACGCCTGTGTGTGTGTGTGTGTGTGTGTGTGTGTGTGTGTGTGTGTGTGTGTGTGTGTGTGTTATATTGCGATTGTGTGTGTTGTACCAGAGTGCACTTTCAATCCTGCTGATCCAGGGGGGGTTTCACACTCTCTTCCTCCTTTCCTCCACCCCTCCCACTCTCCCTCCCTCCTTCCCTCCAACCCTCCCACTCTCTCTCCCTCCTTCCCTTTACTCCTCCCCCCCTCCCTCCTTTCCTCTACCCCTCCCACTCTCTCTCCTCCTTCCCTTCCCCCTCTCCCTCCCTCCCCTCCCCTCCCCCCCCCTTCCATTTACCCCTCCCCTCCTCCCTCCTTCCCTACCCCTCCCACTCTCTCTCCCCCTCCCACCCCTCTCTCTCCCTCCTTCCCTCTACCCCACCCCCCCCACTCTCCCTCCCTCCTTTCCTCCACCCCTCCCACTCTCTCCCTCCTTTCCTCCACCCCTCCCACTCTCTCCCTCCTTTCCTCCACCCCTCCCACTCTCTCTCCCTCCTTTCCTCCCTCCTCTTCCTCCACCCCTCCCTCCCACTCTCTCCCTCCTTTTTCCTCCACTCTCTCTCCCTCCTTTCCTCCCCCTCTCTCCCTCCTTTCCTCCACCCCTCCCACTCTCTCCCTCCTTTCCTCCCTCCTTTCCTCTACCCCTCCCACTCTCTCTCCCTCCTTTCCCCTCCCACTCTCTCCCTCCTTTCCCTCCTTTCCACCCCTCCCACTCTCTCCCTCCTTTCCTCCACCCCTCCCTCCCACTCTCTCCCTCCCCTCTACCCCTCCCACTCTCTCCCTCCTTTCCTCCACCCCTCCCACTCTCTCCCTCCTTTCCTCCACCCCTCCCCCTCTCTCCCTCCTTTCCTCCACCCCTCCCACCCCTCCCCCTCTCTCCCTCCTTTCCTCCACCCCTCCCACTCTCTCTCCCTCCTTTCCTCTACCCCTCCCACTCAACAAACAAACACAGCAGGGTGGGCCCATTTTTACACAGGGTGCATGTGTGTGTGTGTGTGTGCGTGTGTGTGTGCAGAGCGTGTCAATGCGGAAGACGCACTAATGAACCGTTAACGTCAACAGACTACTAATCACAGAGTCGCAGGTCGCTGGACGTGCCCAGTGTTTCCCATAGATGCATTCAGCAGCGGCGCACCGCCACGGCAAATCGTTTTCAGGATAGTAAAACATTTTCAGTGTAAAACTTAAAACGACTAAAACCTGATATCAAGTATGTAGAAAAGACAATGAAACAATATATTTTTTAAACAAAAGATCTTTGAGAAATAACAAATCACTGAAATAACAAATAGTTAGGGAGAAATGAAATTCCCTAAATGTCAAGTCGCCGTTGATTTTGGTAGAACGTTTGAGTCACCAGGATAATAACAAGGCATAAGCCACGGCAAAATGTGTAGAATTATAGAAAACTAGCTTTAAAACAGTAAAGGTTTGCCACCGCTACTACAATCTAAGTCCTGGTGGATTTGAGAAAAGTTAAAGGAAACACAGTGGTCAGAGACAGGAAGAGAGAGAGAAACAGGAAACACAGTGGTCAGAGACAGGAAGAGAGAGAGAAACAGGAAACACAGTGGTCAGAGACAGGAAGAGAGAGAGGAGAGAAACAGGAAACACAGTGGTCAGAGACAGGAAGAGAGAGAGGAGAGAAACAGGAAACACAGTGGTCAGAGACAGGAAGAGAGAGAGGAGAGAAACACAGTGGTCAGAGACAGGAAGAGAGAGAGGAGAGAAACAGGAAACACAGTGGTCAGAGACAGGAAGAGAGAGAGGAGAGAAACACAGTGGTCAGAGACAGGAAGAGAGAGAGGAGAGAAACAGGAAACACAGTGGTCAGAGACAGGAAGAGAGAGAGGAGAGAAACAGGAAACACAGTGGTCAGAGACAGGAAGAGAGAGAGGAGAGAAACAGGAAGAGAGAGAGGAGAGAAACACAGTGGTCAGAGACAGGAAGAGAGAGAGGAGAGAAACAGGAAACACAGTGGTCAGAGACAGGAAGAGAGAGAGGAGAGAAACAGGAAACACAGTGGTCAGAGACAGGAAGAGAGAGAGGAGAGGAAACAGTGGTCAGAGACAGGAAGAGAGAGAGGAGAGAAACAGGAAACACAGTGGTCAGAGACAGGAAGAGAGAGAGGAGAGAAACAGGAAACACAGTGGTCAGAGACAGGAAGAGAGAGAGAGAGGAAACAGGAAACACAGTGGTCAGAGACAGGAAGAGAGAGAGGAGAGAAACAGGAAACACAGTGGTCAGAGACAGGAAGAGAGAGAGGAGAGAAACACAGTGGTCAAACACAGTGGTCAGAAAGACAGTGGTCAGAGACAGGAAGAGAGAGAGGACAGGAAACACAGTGGTCAGAGACAGGAAGAGAGAGAGGACAGGAAACACAGTGGTCAGAGACAGGAAGAGAACAGGAAACACAGTGGTCAGAGACAGGAAGAGAGAGAGGAAACAGGAAACACAGTGGTCAGAGACAGGAAGAGAGAGAGGAACAGGAAACACAGTGGTCAGAGACAGGAAGAGAGAGAGGAGAGAAACAGGAAACACAGTGGTCAGAGACAGGAAAGAGAGAGGAGAGGACAGGAAACACAGTGGTCAGAGACAGGAAGAGAGAGAGAGAGAGAGAACAGGAAACACAGTGGTCAGAGACAGGAAGAGAGAGAGGAGAGAAACAGGAAACACACAGTGGTCAGAGACAGGAAGAGAGAGGAGAGAAACAGGAAACACAGTGGTCAGAGACAGGAAGAGAGAGAGGAGAGGAAACACAGTGGTCAGAGACAGGAAGAGAGAGAGGAGAGGAAACACAGTGGTCAGAGACAGGAAGAGAGAGAGGAGATAAACAGGAAACACAGTGGTCAGAGACAGGAAGAGAGAGAGAGAGTCAGAGACAGGAAACAGGAAACACAGTGGTCAGAGACAGGAAGAGAGAGAGGAGAGAAACACAGTGGTCAGAGACAGGAAGAGAGAGAGGAGAGAAACAGGAAACACAGTGGTCAGAGACAGGAAGAGAGAGAGGAGATAAACAGGAAACACAGTGGTCAGAGACAGGAAGAGAGAGAGGAGAGAAACAGGAAACACAGTGGTCAGAGACAGGAAGAGAGAGAGAGAGAGGAAACACAGTGGTCAGAGACAGGAAGAGAGAGAGGAGAGAAACACAGTGGTCAGAGACAGGAAGAGAGAGAGGAGATAAACAGGAAACACAGTGGTCAGAGACAGGAAGAGAGAGAGGAGAGAAACAGGAAACACAGTGGTCAGAGACAGGAAGAGAGAGAGGAGAGGAAACACAGTGGTCAGAGACAGGAAGAGAGAGAGAGAGAAACAGGAAACACAGTGGTCAGAGACAGGAAAAGAGAGAGAGGAGAGAAACAGGAAACACAGTGGTCAGAGACAGGAGAGAGAGAGAGAAACAGGAAACACAGTGGTCAGAGACAGGAAGAGAGAGAGAGAGAGAACAGGAAACACAGTGGTCAGAGACAGGAAAGAGAGAGGAGAGAAACAGGAAACACAGTGGTCAGAGACAGGAAGAGAGAGAGGAGAGGAAACACAGTGGTCAGAGACAGGAAGAGAGAGAGGAGAGAAACAGGAAACACAGTGGTCAGAGACAGGAAGAGAGAGAGGAGAGAAACAGGAAACACAGTGGTCAGAGACAGGAAGAGAGAGAGGAGAGAAACAGGAAACACAGTGGTCAGAGACAGGAAGAGAGAGAGGAGAGAAACAGGAAACACAGTGGTCAGAGACAGGAAGAGAGAGAGGAGAGAAACAGGAAACACAGTGGTCAGAGACAGGAGAGAGAGAGGAGAGAGAGGAAACACAGTGGTCAGAGACAGGAAGAAGAGAGAAACAGGAAACACAGTGGTCAGAGACAGGAAGAGAGAGAGAGGAAACACAGTGGAAACACAGTGGTCAGAGACAGGAAGAGAGAGAGAGAGAGAAACAGGAAACACAGTGGTCAGAGACAGGAAGAGAGAGAGAGAGAAACAGGAAACACAGTGGTCAGAGACAGGAAGAGAGAGAGAGGAAACAGGAAACACAGTGGTCAGAGACAGGAAGAGAGAGAGAGAGAAACAGGAAACACAGTGGTCAGAGACAGGAAGAGAGAGAGGAGAGAAACAGGAAACACAGTGGTCAGAGACAGGAAGAGAGAGAGGAGAGAAACAGGAAACACAGTGGTCAGAGACAGGAAGAGGAAGGAAACACAGTGGTCAGAGACAGGAAAGAGAGAGAGAAACAGGAAACACAGTGGTCAGAGACAGGAAGAGAGAGAGGAGAGAAACACAGTGGTCAGAGACAGGAAGAGAGAGAGAGAAACAGGAAACACAGTGGTCAGAGACAGGAAGAGAGAGAGGAGAGAAACACAGTGGTCAGAGACAGGAAGAGAGAGAGGAGAAAACAGTGGAAACACAGTGGTCAGAGTGACAGACAGGAAGAGAGAGAGGAGAGGAAACACAGTGGTCAGAGACAGGAAGAGAGAGAGAAGAGAGAAACAGGAAACACAGTGGTCAGAGACAGGAAGAGAGAGAGGAGAGAAACAGGAAACACAGTGGTCAGAGACAGGAAGAGAGAGAGGAGAGAAACAGGAAACACAGTGGTCAGAGACAGGAAGAGAGAGAGGAGAGAAACAGGAAACACAGTGGTCAGAGACAGGAGAGAGAGAGAGAAACAGGAAACACAGTGGTCAGAGACAGGAGAGAGAGAGAGAGAAACAGGAAACACAGTGGTCAGAGACAGGAAGAGAGAGAGAGAGAAACACAGTGGTCAGAGACAGGAAGAGAGAGAGGAGAGAAACAGGAAACACAGTGGTCAGAGACAGGAAGAGAGAGAGGAGAGAGAACAGGAAACACAGTGGTCAGAGACAGGAAGAGAGAGAGGAGAGAAACAGGAAACACAGTGGTCAGAGACAGGAAGAGAGAGAGGAGAAACAGGAAACACAGTGGTCAGAGACAGGAAGAGAGAGAGGAGAAACAGGAAACACAGTGGTCAGAGACAGGAAGAGAGAGAGAGAGAGAAACAGGAAACACAGTGGTCAGAGACAGGAAGAGAGAGAGGAGAGAAACAGGAAACACAGTGGTCAGAGACAGGAAGAGAGAGAGAAACAGGAAACACAGTGGTCAGAGACAGGAAGAGAGAGAGAGAGAAACAGGAAACACAGTGGTCAGAGACAGGAAGAGAGAGAGGAGAGAAACAGGAAACACAGTGGTCAGAGACAGGAAGAGAGAGAGGAGAGAAACAGGAAACACAGTGGTCAGAGACAGGAAGAGAGAGAGAGAAGAGGAAACACAGTGGTCAGAGACAGGAAGAGAGAGAGGAGAGAAACAGGAAACACAGTGGTGTGTGCATGCAGGCCATCTGTGTGTGTGAGAGAAACAGGAAACACAGTGGTCAGAGACAGGAAGAGAGAGAGGAGTGCAGAAACATCAGTGTGTGTGTGACAGGAAGAGTGAGGAGAGAAACAGGAAACACAGTGGTCATCTGTGTGTGTGAGAGTGTGCAGGTCAGAGACAGGTGTGAGTGTGTGTGTGTTTGTTCATGTGTGTGTCAGTGTTCAGTGTGTGTGTGTGTGTGTGTGTGTGTTCATTCATGTGTGTGTGTGTGTTCAGTGTGTGTGTGTGTGTGTTCGTGTGTGTTCGTGTTCAGTGTGTCAGTGACAGTGAAGTGTGTGTGTGAAACAGGAAACGTGTGTGTTCAGTGTGTGTTCGTGTGTGTGTGGTGTGTGTGTGTGTGTGTGTGGTGCAGGGGAAGTGCTTGTCCCTGCTCCATGTCTCTTGGCTGAACGGCTCCTCTCTATTTTTAGACCTCCTTCCTGTTTCAGTGGGACATACCAACACCCCACCAAAGGAAGGGGGGGATGAGACACACAGAGAGACAGGGAGAGAGAGACAGAGAAGAGGAAGTGAGAGGGGGAGGTGAGAAGAGAAGACTGGTCGTATTCCTTCCTTGGTAAATCAACAGCCCCCCTCCTCTCTGTGTACCCCCCCCCCTCCTCCCTCTCCAATGTGGGCTCGACCAGTAGCAGAGAGACAGCAGTAAAACAGAGGCAAGGAGAGAAACAGAAAAGCACAGCCTGTCTGTGTTATAATCCATTACGTGACAGTCTGTCTGTGTAATCCACTGTGTGACTGCTCTCTCTAAACACATCGCAGTTCAGGAAAACACACAAAGAGCAAGATCAGACTGGATGAGAGAGACTTCAGTAACAAGACATTATTATATTAGGTAGGATGAGAGAGACTTCAGTAACAAGAGACATTATTATATTAGGTAGGATGAGAGAGACTTCAGTAACAAGAGACATTATTATATTAGGTAGGATGAGAGAGACTTCAGTAACAAGAGACATTATTATATTAGGTAGGATGAGAGAGACTTCAGTAAGAAGAGACATTATTATATTAGGTAGGATGAGAGAGACTTCAGTAACAAGACATTATTATATTAGGTAGGATGAGAAGACTTCAGTAACAAGAGACATTATTATATTAGGTAGGATGAGAGAGACTTCAGTAACAAGAGACATTATTATATTAGGTGAGGGGAAGACTTCAGTAACTGAGACATTATTATATTAGGTGAGAGAGACTTCAGTAACAAGAGACATTATTATATTAGGTAGGATGAGAGAGACTTCAGTAACAAGAGACATTATTATATTAGGTAGGATGAGAGAGACTTCAGTAACAAGAGACATTATTATATTAGGTAGGATGAGAGAGACTTCAGTAACAAGAGACATTATTATATTAGGTAGGATGAGAGAGACTTCAGTAACAAGAGACATTATTATATTAGGTAGGATGAGAGAGACTTCAGTAACAAGACATTATTATATTAGGTAGGATGAGAGAGACTTCAGTAACAAGAGACATTATTATATTAGGTAGGATGAGAGAGACTTCAGTAACAAGAGACATTCTATATTAGGTAGGTAGACTTCAGTAACAAGAGACTTATATTAGGTAGGTGAGAGAGAAGTAACAGAGACATTATTATATTAGGTAGGATGAGAAGACTTCAGACATTATATATTAGGTAGGATGAGAGAGACTTCAGTAACAAGAGACATTATTATATTAGGTAGGATGAGAGAGACTTCAGTAACAAGACATTATTATATTAGGTAGGATGAGAGAGACTTCAGTAACAAGACATTATTATATTAGGTAGGATGAGAAGACTTCAGTAACAAGAGACATTATTATATTAGGTAGGATGAGAGAGACTTCAGTAACAAGAGACATTATTATATTAGGTAGGATGAGAAGACTTCAGTAACAAGAGACATTATTATATTAGGTAGGATGAGAGAGACTTCAGTAACAAGAGACATTATTATATTAGGTAGGATGAGAGAGACTTCAGTAACAAGAGACATTATTATATTAGGTAGGATGAGAGAGACTTCAGTAACAAGAGACATTATTATATTAGGTAGGATGAGAAGACTTCAGTAACAAGAGACATTATTATATTAGGTAGGATGAGAGAGACTTCAGTAACAAGAGACATTATTATATTAGGTAGGATGAGAGAGACTTCAGTAACAAGAGACATTATTATATTAGGTAGGATGAGAGAGACTTCAGTAAGAAGAGACATTATTATATTAGGTAGGATGAGAAGACTTCAGTAAGAAGAGACATTATTATATTAGGTAGGATGAGAAGACTTCAGTAACAAGAAACATTATTATATTAGGTAGGATGAGAAGAAGAGACATTATTATATTAGGTAGGATGAGAAGACGTCAGAGAGAGAGAGAAGTCATCAGAGGCAGAAACAGGAGAGAGAGAGAGAAGTCATCAGAGGCAGAAACAGGAGAGAGAGAGAGAAGTCAGAGGCAGAAACAGGAGAGAGAGAGAGAAGTCATCAGAGGCAGAAACAGAGAGAGAGAGAGAGAAGTCATCAGAGCAGAGAGAGAGAAGTCATCAGAGAAACAGAAAGTCATCAGAGGCAGAAACAGAGAGAGAGAGAGAAGTCATCAGAGGCAGAAACAGGAGAGAGAGAGAGAGAAGTCATCAGAGGCAGAAACAGGAGAGAGAGAGAGAAGTCATCAGAGGCAGAAACAGGAGAGAGAGAGAGAGAGAAGTCATCAGAGGCAGAAACAGGAGAGAGAGAGAGAGAAGTCATCAGAGGCAGAAACAGGAGAGAGAGAGAGAGAAGTCATCAGAGGCAGAAACAGGAGAGAGAGAAGTCAGGGACTCCTGGCTCAGTGGCCAGATGGTCACCAGGAGGGGCCCTGACAGCTGTGTGTGTGTGTGTGTGTGTGTGTGTGTGTGTGTGTGTGTGTGTGTGTGTGTGTGTGTGTGTGTGTGTGTGTGTGTGTGTGTGTGGCAGCAGATTGTGACCAACACATGTCTGAGTGCTTAGTGACAAAAGAGGGAGGAGGTGAAGAGAGAGAGAATAAGAAAGATACACAGACGACTACCTGCCTCTGATATCTCTGGGACGACACCCGCAGCCTAAACAACACAGTGTGAGAGGCAATGTTCTACAAGTGAGTGTGTTTTGATGCCTGCATCCGTGTGTGTGTGTTCTAAGCGTGAGTTCTAAGAGTGTGTGTGTTCTAAGCGTGAGTTCTAAGAGTGTGTGTGTTCTAAGCGTGAGTTCTAAGAGTGTGTGTGTGCTAAGTGTGAGTTCTAAGAGTGTGTGTGTTCTAAGTGTGAGTTCTAAGAGTGTGTGT
>NW_024609732.1:240000-262500 GCF_018296145.1 Oncorhynchus tshawytscha
GGACAGTGGCAGTGACTTCACTCCCATTTGGATAAATAACACTTGGATCTCTCCCCTATAGGACACAACCACACCATGTCATAGTCCCCTATAGGACACAACCACACCATGTCATAGTCCCCTATAGGACACAACCACACCATGTCATAGTCCCCTATAGGACACAACCACACCATGTCATAGTCCCCTATAGGACACAACCACACCATGTCATAGTCCCCTATAGGACACAACCACACCATGTCATCCCCTATAGGACACAACCACACCATGTCATAGTCCCCTATAGGACACAACCACACCATGTCATATCCCCTATAGGACACAACCACACCATGTCAGTCCCCTATAGGACACAACCACACCATGTCATAGTCCCCTATAGGACACAACCACACCATGTCATAGTCCCCTATAGGACACAACCACACCATGTCATAGTCCCCTATAGGACACAACCACACCATGTCAGTCCCCTATAGGACACAACCACACCATGTCATAGTCCCCTATAGGACACAACCACACCATGTCAGTCCCCTATAGGACACAACCACACCATGTCATAGGACACAACCACACCATGTCTCCCCTATAGGACACAACCACACCATGTCATAGTCCCCTATAGGACACAACCACACCATGTCATCCCCTATAGGACACAACCACACCATGTCATCCCCCTATAGGACACAACCACACCATGTCATCCCCTATAGGACACAACCACACCATGTCATCCCCCTATAGGACACAACCACACCATGTCATCCCCCTATAGGACACAACCACACCATGTCATAGTCCCCTATAGGACACAACCACACCATGTCATCCCCTATAGGACACAACCACACCATGTCATCCCCCTATAGGACACAACCACACCATGTCATAGTCCCCTATAGGACACAACCACACCATGTCATCCCCTATAGGACACAACCACACCATGTCATAGTCCCCTATAGGACACAACCACACCATGTCATAGTCCCCTATAGGACACAACCACACCATGTCATCCCCTATAGGACACAACCACACCATGTCATAGTCCCCTATAGGACACAACCACACCATGTCATTCCCCCTATAGGACACAAACCACACCATGTCATTCCCCTATAGGACACAACCACACCATGTCATCCCCTATAGGACACAACCACACCATGTCATAGTCCCCTATAGGACACAACCACACCATGTCATCCCCCTATAGGACACAACCACACCATGTCAATCCCCTATAGGACACAACCACACCATGTCATAGTCCCCTATAGGACACAACCACACCATGTCATCCCCTATAGGACACAACCACACCATGTCATCCCCCTATAGGACACAACCACACCATGTCATCCCCCTATAGGACACAACCACACCATGTCATAGTCTCCTATAGGACACAACCACACCATGTCATAGTCTCCTATAGGACAAAACCACACCATGTCATAGTCTCCTATAGGACAAAACCACACCATGTCATAGTCTCCTATAGGACACAACCACACTATGTCATAGTCTCCTATAGGACACAACCACACCATGTCATCCCCTATAGGACACAACCACACCATGTCATTCCCCTATAGGACACAACCACACCATGTCATAGTCCCCTATAGGACACAACCACACCATGTCATAGTCTCCTATAGGACACAACCACACCATGTCATCCCCCTATAGGACACAACCACACCATGTCATAGTCCCTATAGGACACAACCACACCATGTCATCCCCCTATAGGACACAACCACACCATGTCATAGTCCCCTATAGGACACAACCACACCATGTCATAGTCCCCTATAGGACACAACCACACCATGTCATCCCCTATAGGACACAACCACACCATGTCATAGTCCCTATAGGACACAACCACACCATGTCATTCCCCTATAGGACACAACCACACCATGTCATAGTCCCCTATAGGACACAACCACACCATGTCATCCCCTATAGGACACAACCACACCATGTCATAGTCCCCTATAGGACACAACCACACCATGTCATAGTCCCCTATAGGACACAACCACACCATGTCATCCCCTATAGGACACAACCACACCATGTCATAGTCCCCTATAGGACACAACCACACCATGTCATCCCCTATAGGACACAACACACCACACCATGTCATCCCCTATAGGACACAACCACACCATGTCATCCCCTATAGGACACAACCACACCATGTCATAGTCCCCTATAGGACACAACCACACCATGTCATGGTCCCCTATAGGACACAACCACACCATGTCAGTCCCCTATAGGACACAACCACACCATGTCATTCCCCTATAGGACACAACCACACCATGTCATCCCCTATAGGACACAACCACACCATGTCATCCCCTATAGGACACAACCACACCATGTCATCCCCTATAGGACACAACCACACCATGTCATCCCCTATAGGACACAACCACACCATGTCATAGTCCCCTATAGGACACAACCACACCATGTCATCCCCTATAGGACACAACCACACCATGTCATCCCCCTATAGGACACAACCACACCATGTCATCCCCTATAGGACACAACCACACCATGTCATAGTCCCCTATAGGACACAACCACACCATGTCATAGTCCCCTATAGGACACAACCACACCATGTCATAGTCCCCTATAGGACACAACCACACCATGTCATAGTCCCCTATAGGACACAACCACACCATGTCATCCCCTATAGGACACAACCACACCATGTCATCCCCTATAGGACACAACCACACCATGTCATCCCCCTATAGGACACAACCACACCATGTCATCCCCTATAGGACACAACCACACCATGTCATCCCCTATAGGACACAACCACACCATGTCATCCCCTATAGGACACAACCACACCATGTCATCCCCTATAGGACACAACCACACCATGTCATAGTCTCCTATAGGACACAACCACACCATGTCATCCCCTATAGGACACAACCACACCATGTCATCCCCTATAGGACACAACCACACCATGTCATCCCCTATAGGACACAACCACACCATGTCATCCCCCTATAGGACACAACCACACCATGTCATCCCCCTATAGGACACAACCACACCATGTCATAGTCCCCTATAGGACACAACCACACCATGTCATCCCCTATAGGACACAACCACACCATGTCATCCCCTATAGGACACAACCACACCATGTCATAGTCCCCTATAGGACACAACCACACCATGTCATCCCCTATAGGACACAACCACACCATGTCATCCCCTATAGGACACAACCACACCATGTCATCCCCTATAGGACACAACCACACCATGTCATCCCCCTATAGGACACAACCACACCATGTCATAGTCCCCTATAGGACACAACCACACCATGTCATCCCCTATAGGACACAACCACACCATGTCAATTCCCCTATAGGACACAACCACACCATGTCATAGTCCCCTATAGGACACAACCACACCATGTCATCCCCCTATAGGACACAACCACACCATGTCATAGTCCCCTATAGGACACAACCACACCATGTCATTCCCCTATAGGACACAACCACACCATGTCATCCCCTATAGGACACAACCACACCATGTCATCCCCCTATAGGACACAACCACACCATGGCATAGTCCCCTATAGGACACAACCACACCATGTCATAGTCCCCTATAGGACACAACCACACCATGTCATAGTCCCCTATAGGACACAACCAAACCATGTCATAGTCCCCTATAGGACACAACCACACCTTGTCATAGTCCCCTATAGTCCACAACCACACCATGTCATAGTCTCCTATAGGACACAACCACACCATGTCATCCCCCTATAGGACACAACCACACCATGTCAGTCCCCCTATAGGACACAACCACACCATGTCAATTCCCCTATAGAACACAACCACACCATGTCATCCCCTATAGGACACAACCACACCATGTCATCCCCCTATAGGACACAACCACACCATGTCAGTCCCCTATAGGACACAACCACACCATGTCATCCCCTATAGGACACAACCACACCATGTCATCCCCTATAGGACACAACCACACCATGTCATCCCCTATAGGACACAACCACACCATGTCATCCCCCTATAGGACACAACCACACCATGTCATAGTCCCCTATAGGACACAACCACACCATGTCATCCCCTATAGGACACAACCACACCATGTCATAGTCCCCTATAGGACACAACCACACCATGTCATAGTCCCCTATAGGACACAACCACACCATGTCATAGTCTCCTATAGGACACAACCACACCATGTCATTCCCCTATAGGACACAACCACACCATGTCAGTCCCCCTATAGGACACAACCACACCATGTCAATCCCCCTATAGAACACAACCACACCATGTCATTCCCCTATAGGACACAACCACACCATGTCATCCCCCTATAGGACACAACCACACCATGTCATTCCCCTATAGGACACAACCACACCATGTCATAGTCCCCTATAGGACACAACCACACCATGTCATAGTCCCCTATAGGACACAACCACACCATGTCATAGTCCCCTATAGGACACAACCACACCATGTCATCCCCCTATAGGACACAACCACACCATGTCATAGTCTCCTATAGGACACAACCACACCATGTCATTCCCCTATAGGACACAACCACACCATGTCAGTCCCCCTATAGGACACAACCACACCATGTCATCCCCCTATAGGACACAACCACACCATGTCATTCCCCTATAGGACACAACCACACCATGTCATCCCCCTATAGGACACAACCACACCATGTCATCCCCTATAGGACACAACCACACCATGTCATCCCCTATAGGACACAACCACACCATGTCATAGTCCCCTATAGGACACAACCACACCATGTCATAGTCCCCTATAGGACACAACCACACCATGTCATAGTCCCCTATAGGACACAACCACACCATGTCATAGTCCCCTATAGGACACAACCACACCATGTCATCCCCCTATAGGACACAACCACACCATGTCATCCCCTATAGGACACAACCACACCATGTCATAGTCCCCTATAGGACACAACCACACCATGTCATAGTCCCCTATAGGACACAACCACACCATGTCATAGTCCCCTATAGGACACAACCACACCATGTCATAGTCCCCTATAGGACACAACCACACCATGTCATCCCCCTATAGGACACAACCACACCATGTCATAGTCCCCTATAGGACACAACCACACCATGTCATCCCCTATAGGACACAACCACACCATGTCAGTCCCCTATAGGACACAACCACACCATGTCATCCCCTATAGGACACAACCACACCATGTCATAGTCCCCTATAGGACACAACCACACCATGTCATCCCCTATAGGACACAACCACACCATGTCATCCCCTATAGGACACAACCACACCATGTCATCCCCTATAGGACACAACCACACCATGTCATAGTCCCCTATAGGACACAACCACACCATGTCATCCCCTATAGGACACAACCACACCATGTCATCCCCTATAGGACACAACCACACCATGTCATCCCCTATAGGACACAACCACACCATGTCATAGTCCCCTATAGGACACAACCACACCATGTCATCCCCATAGGACACAACCACACCATGTCATAGTCTCCTATAGGACACAACCACACCATGTCATTCCCCTATAGGACACAACCACACCATGTCATCCCCTATAGGACACAACCACACCATGTCATCCCCTATAGGACACAACCACACCATGTCATCCCCTATAGGACCATGTCACTATAGGACACAACCACACCATGTCATCCCCTATAGGACACAACCACACCATGTCATAGTCCCCTATAGGACACAACCACACCATGTCATAGTCCCTATAGGACACAACCACACCATGTCATAGTCCCCTATAGGACACAACCACACCATGTCAGTCCCCTATAGGACACAACCACACCATGTCATCCCCTATAGGACACAACCACACCATGTCATCCCCTATAGGACACAACCACACCATGTCATAGTCCCCTATAGGACACAACCACACCATGTCATAGTCCCCTATAGGACACAACCACACCATGTCATCCCCTATAGGACACAACCACACCATGTCATAGTCCCCTATAGGACACAACCACACCATGTCATCCCCTATAGGACACAACCACACCATGTCATAGTCCCCTATAGGACACAACCACACCATGTCATAGTCTCCTATAGGACACAACCACACCATGTCATTCCCCTATAGGACACAACCACACCATGTCATAGTCCCCTATAGGACACAACCACACCATGTCATTCCCCTATAGGACACAACCACACCATGTCATAGTCCCCTATTGGACACAACCACACCATGTCATTCCCCTATAGGACACAACCACACCATGTCATCCCCCTATAGGACACAACCACACCATGTCATCCCCTATAGGACACAACCACACCATGTCATCCCCTATAGGACACAACCACACCATGTCATCCCCTATAGGACACAACCACACCATGTCATAGTCCCCTATAGGACACAACCACACCATGTCATCCCCTATAGGACACAACCACACCATGTCATCCCTATAGGACACAACCACACCATGTCATAGTCCCCTATAGGACACAACCACACCATGTCATAGTCCCCTATAGGACACAACCACACCATGTCATAGTCCCCTATAGGACACAACCACACCATGTCATAGTCTCCTATAGGACACAACCACACCATGTCATAGTCCCCTATAGGACACAACCACACCATGTCATCCCCCTATAGGACACAACCACACCATGTCATAGGACACAACCACACCATGTCCCCTATAGGACACAACCACACCATGTCATCCCCTATAGGACACAACCACACCATGTCATCCCCTATAGGACACAACCACACCATGTCATCCCCTATAGGACACAACCACACCATGTCATCCCCCTATAGGACACAACCACACCATGTCATCCCCCTATAGGACACAACCCCACCATGTCATCCCCCCTATAGGACACAACCACACCATGTCATAGTCTCCTATAGGACACAACCACACCATGTCATTACCCTATAGGACACAACCACACCATGTCAATCCCCCTATAGGACACAACCACACCATGTCATAGTCCCCTATAGGACACAACCACACCATGTCATCCCCCTATAGGACACAACCACACCATGTCATAGTCTCCTATAGGACACAACCACACCATGTCATCCCCTATAGGACACAACCACACCATGTCATCCCCTATAGGACACAACCACACCATGTCATCCCCTATAGGACACAACCACACCATGTCATAGTCCCCTATAGGACACAACCACACCATGTCATAGTCCCCTATAGGACACAACCACACCATGTCATAGTCCCCTATAGGACACAACCAAACCATGTCATAGTCCCCTATTGGACACAACCACACCTTGTCATAGTCCCCTATAGTCCACAACCACACCATGTCATAGTCTCCTATAGGACACAACCACACCATGTCATCCCCCTATAGGACACAACCACACCATGTCATAGTCTCCTATAGGACACAACCACACCATGTCATTCCCCTATAGGACACAACCACACCATGTCATCCCCCTATAGGACACAACCACACCATGTCATTCCCCCTATAGGACACAACCACACCATGTCATAGTCCCCTATAGGACACAACCACACCATGTCATAATCCCCTATAGTCCACAACCACACCATGTCATAGTCTCCTATAGGACACAACCACACCATGTCATCCCCCTATAGGACACAAACACACCATGTCATAGTCTCCTATAGGACATAACCACACCATGTCATTTCCCTATAGGACACAACCACACCATGTCAGTTCCCCTATAGGACACAACCACACCATGTCAATTCCCCTATAGGACACAACCACACCATGTCATTCCCCTATAGGACACAACCACACCATGTCATCCCCCTATAGGACACAACCACACCATGTCATTCCCCTATAGGACACAGCCACACCATGTCATCCCCCTATAGGACACAACCACACCATGTCATAGTCTCCTATAGGACACAACCACACCATGTCATTACCCGATAGGACACAACCACACCATGTCAATCCTCCTATAGGACATAACCACACCATGTCATCCCCTATAGGACACAACCACACCATGTCATAGTCCCCTACAGGACACAACCACACCATGTCATTCCCCTAAAGCAGACACAACCACACCATGTCATCCCCCTATAGGACACAACCACACCATGTCATAGTCCCCTATAGGACACAACCACACCATGTCATAGTCCCCTATAGTCCACAACCACACCATGTCATAGTCTCCTATAGGACACAACCATACCATGTCATTACCCTATAGGACACAACCACACCATGTCATAGTCTCCTATAGGACACAACCACACCATGTCATCCCCCAATAGGACACAACCACACCATGTCATCCCCCTATAGGACACAACCACACCATGTCATAGTCCCCTATAGGACACAACCACACCATGTCATAGTCTCCTATAGGACACAACCACACCATGTCATAGTCCCCTATAGGACACAACCACACCATGTCATAGTCCCCTATAGGACACAACCACACCATGTCATAGTCCCCTATAGGACACAACCACACCATGTCATAGTCTCCTATAGGACACAACCACACCATGTCATCCCCTATAGGACACAACCACACCATGTCATCCCCTATAGGACACAACCACACCATGTCATAGTCCCCTATAGGACACAACCACACCATGTCATCCCCTATAGGACACAACCACACCATGTCATTCCCCTATAGGACACAACCACACCATGTCATTCCCCTATAGGACACAACCACACCATGTCATCCCCTATAGGACACAACCACACCATGTCATCCCCTATAGGACACAACCACACCATGTCATAGTCCCCTATAGGACACAACCACACCATGTCAGTCCCCCTATAGGACACAACCACACCATGTCATAGTCTCCTATAGGACACAACCACACCATGTCATCCCCTATAGGACACAACCACACCATGTCATCCCCTATAGGACACAACCACACCATGTCATCCCCTATAGGACACAACCACACCATGTCATCCCCTATAGGACACAACCACACCATGTCATCCCCTATAGGACACAACCACACCATGTCATAGTCTCCTATAGGACACAACCACACCATGTCATCCCCTATAGGACACAACCACACCATGTCATCCCCTATAGGACACAACCACACCATGTCATCCCCTATAGGACACAACCACACCATGTCAGTCCCCTATAGGACACAACCACACCATGTCATCCCCCTATAGGACACAACCACACCATGTCATCCCCTATAGGACACAACCACACCATGTCATCCCCTATAGGACACAACCACACCATGTCAATCCTCCTATAGGACACAACCACACCATGTCATAGTCCCCTATAGGACACAACCACACCATGTCATCCCCTATAGGACACAACCACACCATGTCATCCCTATAGGACACAACCACACCATGTCATAGTCCCCTATAGGACACAACCACACCATGTCATCCCCTATAGGACACAACCACACCATGTCATAGTCCCCTATAGGACACAACCACACCATGTCATCCCCTATAGGACACAACCACACCATGTCATGTCATCCCCTATAGGACACAACCACACCATGTCATCCCCTATAGGACACAACCACACCATGTCATAGTCCCCTATAGGACACAACCACACCATGTCATAGTCCCCTATAGGACACAACCACACCATGTCATAGTCCCCTATAGGACACAACCACACCATGTCATAGTCCCCTATAGGACACACCACATGTCATAGTCCCCTATAGTCCACAACCACACCATGTCATAGTCCCCCTATAGGACACAACCACACCATGTCATCCCCCTATAGGACACAACCACACCATGTCATAGTCTCCTATAGGACACAACCACACCATGTCATCCCCTATAGGACACAACCACACCATGTCATCCCCTATAGGACACAACCACACCATGTCATCCCCTATAGGACACAACCACACCATGTCATAGTCCCCTATAGGACACAACCACACCATGTCATAATCCCCTATAGTCCACAAACACACCATGTCATAGTCTCCTATAGGACACAACCACACCATGTCATCCCCCTATAGGACACAAACACACCATGTCATAGTCTCCTATAGGACATAACCACACCATGTCATTCCCCTATAGGACACAACCACACCATGTCATCCCCCTATAGGACACAACCACACCATGTCATTCCCCTATAGGACACAGCCACACCATGTCATCCCCCTATAGGACACAACCACACCATGTCATAGTCTCCTATAGGACACAACCACACCATGTCAATCCTCCTATAGGACATAACCACACCATGTCAATCCCCTATAGGACACAACCACACCATGTCATCCCCTATAGGACACAACCACACCATGTCATCCCCCTATAGGACACAACCACACCATGTCATAGTCCCCTATAGGACACAACCACACCATGTCATCCCCTATAGGACACAACCACACCATGTCATCCCCTATAGGACACAACCACACCATGTCATCCCCTATAGGACACAACCACACCATGTCATAGTCCCCTATAGGACACAACCACACCATGTCATCCCCTATAGGACACAACCACACCATGTCATAGTCCCCTATAGGACACAACCACACCATGTCATAGTCCCCTATAGGACACAACCACACCATGTCATTCCCCTATAGGACACAACCACACCATGTCATCCCCTATAGGACACAACCACACCATGTCATAGTCCCCTATAGGACACAACCACACCATGTCATCCCCTATAGGACACAACCACACCATGTCATCCCCCTATAGGACACAACCACACCATGTCATCCCCCTATAGGACACAACCACACCATGTCATAGTCCCCTATAGGACACAACCACACCATGTCATTCCCCTATAGGACACAACCACACCATGGTCCCCTATAGGACACAACCACACCATGCCATGGTCCCCTATAGGACACAACCACACCATGTCATGGTCCCCTATAGGACACAACCACACCATGTCATCCCCTATAGGACACAACCACACCATGTCATTCCCCTATAGGACACAACCACACCATGTCATTCCCCTAAAGCAGACACAACCACACCATGTCATCCCCTATAGGACACAACCACACCATGTCATCCCCCTATAGGACACAACCACACCATGTCATCCCCTATAGGACACAACCACACCATGTCATAGTCCCCTATAGGACACAACCACACCATGTCATCCCCTATAGGACACAACCACACCATGTCATCCCCCTATAGGACACAACCACACCATGTCATAGTCCCCTATAGGACACAACCACACCATGTCATAGTCCCCTATAGGACACAACCACACCATGTCATAGTCCCCTATATAACACAAAACCACACCATGTCATCCCCCTATAGGACACAACCACACCATGTCATCCCCCTATAGGACACAACCACACCATGTCATAGTCCCCTATAGGACACAACCACACCATGTCATAGTCCCCTATAGGACACAACCACACCATGTCATAGTCCCCTATAGGACACAACCACACCATGTCATCCCCCTATAGGACACAACCACACCATGTCATCCCCTATAGGACACAACCACACCATGTCATAGTCCCCTATAGGACACAACCACACCATGTCATAGTCCCCTATAGGACACAACCACACCATGTCATAGTCCCCTATAGGACACAACCACACCATGTCATAGTCCCTATAGGACACAACCACACCATGTCATCCCCTATAGGACACAACCACACCATGTCATAGTCCCCTATAGGACACAACCACACCATGTCATTCCCCTATAGGACACAACCACACCATGTCATTCCCCTATAGGACACA
This sequence comes from Oncorhynchus tshawytscha, assembly GCF_018296145.1. NCBI lineage: Eukaryota > Metazoa > Chordata > Actinopteri > Salmoniformes > Salmonidae > Oncorhynchus > Oncorhynchus tshawytscha. Next base: position 252,059 of record NW_024609732.1, read on the forward strand.
ACCACACCATGTCATCCCCCTATAGGACACAACCACACCATGTCATAGTCTCCTATAGGACACAACCACACCATGTCATTACCCGATAGGACACAAACACACCATGTAAATTCCCCTATAGGACATAACCACACCATGTCAATCCCCCTATAGGACACAACCACACCATGTCATAGTCCCCTATAGGACACAACCACACCATGTCATTCCCCTATAGGACACAACCACACCATGTCATCCCCCTATAGGACACAACCACACCATGGCATAGTCCCCTATAGGACACAACCACACCATGTCATAGTCCCCTATAGGACACAACCACACCATGTCATAGTCTCCTATAGGACAAAACCACACCATGTCATCCCCCTATAGGACACAACCACACCATGTCATAGTCCCCTATAGGACACAACCACACCATGTCATAGTCCCCTATAGGACACAACCACACCATGTCATAGTCCCCTATAGGACACAACCACACCATGTCATAGTCCCCTATAGGACACAACCACACCATGTCATAGTCTCCTATAGGACACAACCACACCATGTCATCCCCCTATAGGACACAACCACACCATGTCATCCCCCTATAGGACACAACCACACCATGTCATAGTCCCCTATAGGACACAACCACACCATGTCATAGTCCCCTATAGGACACAACCACACCATGTCATAGTCCCCTATAGGACACAACCACACCATGTCATAGTCTCCTATAGGACACAACCACACCATGTCATTCCCCTATAGGACACAACCACACCATGTCAGTCCCCCTATAGGACACAACCACACCATGTCAATCCCCCTATAGAACACAACCACACCATGTCATCCCCTATAGGACACAACCACACCATGTCATCCCCCTATAGGACACACAACCACACCATGTCATCCCCTATAGGACACAACCACACCATGTCAATCCCCTATAGGACACAACCACACCATGTCATCCCCTATAGGACACAACCACACCATGTCATCCCCTATAGGACACAACCACACCATGTCATAGTCTCCTATAGGACACAACCACACCATGTCATTCCCCTATAGGACACAACCACACCATGTCAATCCCCTATAGGACACAACCACACCATGTCATCCCCTATAGGACACAACCACACCATGTCATCCCCTATAGGACACAACCACACCATGTCATCCCCCTATAGGACACAACCACACCATGTCATCCCCTATAGGACACAACCACACCATGTCATCCCCTATAGGACACAACCACACCATGTCATCCCCTATAGGACACAACCACACCATGTCATCCCCCTATAGGACACAACCACACCATGTCATCCCCTATAGGACACAACCACACCATGTCATCCCCCTATAGGACACAACCACACCATGTCATAGTCCCCTATAGGACACAACCACACCATGTCATCCCCTATAGGACACAACCACACCATGTCATCCCCTATAGGACACAACCACACCATGTCATAGTCCCCTATAGGACACAACCACACCATGTCATCCCCTATAGGACACAACCACACCATGTCATCCCCTATAGGACACAACCACACCATGTCATCCCCCTATAGGACACAACCACACCATGTCATCCCCTATAGGACACAACCACACCATGTCATCCCCTATAGGACACAACCACACCATGTCATAGTCCCCTATAGGACACAACCACACCATGTCATCCCCTATAGGACACAACCACACCATGTCAATCCCCTATAGGACACAACCACACCATGTCATCCCCTATAGGACACAACCACACCATGTCATCCCCCTATAGGACACAACCACACCATGTCATAGTCCCCTATAGGACACAACCACACCATGTCATTCCCCTATAGGACACAACCACACCATGTCATCCCCCTATAGGACACAACCACACCATGTCATAGTCCCCTATAGGACACAACCACACCATGTCATCCCCTATAGGACACAACCACACCATGTCATCCCCTATAGGACACAACCACACCATGTCATAGTCCCCTATAGGACACAACCACACCATGTCATCCCCTATAGGACACAACCACACCATGTCATCCCCTATAGGACACAACCACACCATGTCATCCCCTATAGGACACAACCACACCATGACACAACCCCCTGTCATCCCCTATAGGACACAACCACACCATGTCATCCCCCTATAGGACACAACCACACCATGTCATAGTCCCCTATAGGACACAACCACACCATGTCATCCTCCTATAGGACACAACCACACCATGTCATCCCCTATAGGACACAACCACACCATGTCATCCCCTATAGGACACAACCACACCATGTCATCCCCCTATAGGACACAACCACACCATGTCATCCCCTATAGGACACAACCACACCATGTCATAGTCTCCTATAGGACACAACCACACCATGTCAATCCTCCTATAGGACATAACCACACCATGTCATTCCCCTATAGGACACAACCACACCATGTCATTCCCCTATAGGACACAACCACACCATGTCATCCCCCTATAGGACATAACCACACCATGGCATAGTCCCCTATAGGACACAACCACACCATGTCATAGTCCCCTATACAACACAACCACACCATGTCATTCCCCTATAGGACACAACCACACCATGTCATCCCCCTATAGGACACAACCACACCATGTCATCCCCCTATAGGACACAACCACACCATGTCATAGTCCCCTATAGGACACAACCACACCATGTCATCCCCCTATAGGACACAACCACACCATGTCATCCCCCTATAGGACACAACCACACCATGTCATCCCCTATAGGACACAACCACACCATGTCATTCCCCTATAGGACACAACCACACCATGTCATCCCCTATAGGACACAACCACACCATGTCATAGTCCCCTATAGGACACAACCACACCATGTCATTCCCCTATAGGACACAACCACACCATGTCATCCCCCTATAGGACACAACCACACCATGTCATCCCCCTATAGGACACAACCACACCATGTCATAGTCCCCTATAGGACACAACCACACCATGTCATCCCTCTATAGGACACAACCACACCATGTCATAGTCTCCTATAGGACACAACCACACCATGTCATCCCCCTATAGGACACAACCACACCATGTCATCCCCCTATAGGACACAACCACACCATGTCATCCCCTATAGGACACAACCACACCATGTCATCCCCTATAGGACACAACCACACCATGTCATAGTCCCCTATAGGACACAACCACACCATGTCATCCTCCTATAGGACACAACCACACCATGTCAATCCCCTATAGGACACAACCACACCATGTCATCCCCTATAGGACACAACCACACCATGTCAGTCCCTATAGGACACAACCACACCATGTCATCCCCTATAGGACACAACCACACCATGTCATAGTCCCCTATAGGACACAACCACACCATGTCATAGTCCCCTATAGGACACAACCACACCATGTCATAGTCTCCTATAGGACACAACCACACCATGTCATCCCCCTATAGGACACAACCACACCATGTCATCCCCTATAGGACACAACCACACCATGTCATAGTCCCCTATAGGACACAACCACACCATGTCATAGTCCCCTATAGGACACAACCACACCATGTCATAGTCCCCTATAGGACACAACCACACCATGTCATAGTCCCCTATAGGACACAACCACACCATGTCATAGTCCCCTATAGGACACAACCACACCATGTCATAGTCCCCTATAGGACACAACCACACCATGTCATAGTCCCCTATAGGACACAACCACACCATGTCATCCCCCTATAGGACACAACCACACCATGTCATAGTCCCCTATAGGACACAACCACACCATGTCATAGTCCCCTATAGGACACAACCACACCATGTCATAGTCTCCCTATAGGACACAACCACACCATGTCATCCCCTATAGGACACAACCACACCATGTCATAGTCCCCTATAGGACACAACCACACCATGTCATTCCCCTAAAGGACACAACCACACCATGTCATCCCCTATAGGACACAACCACACCATGTCATAGGACACAACCCCCTATAGGACACAACCACACCATGTCATCCCCTATAGGACACAACCACACCATGTCATAGTCCCCTATAGGACACAACCACACCATGTCATCCCCCTATAGGACACAACCACACCATGTCATCCCCTATAGGACACAACCACACCATGTCATTCCCCTATAGGACACAACCACACCATGTCATAGTCCCCTATAGGACACAACCACACCATGTCATAGTCTCCTATAGGACACAACCACACCATGTCATAGTCCCCTATAGGACACAACCACACCATGTCATAGTCCCCTATAGGACACAACCACACCATGTCATAGTCCCTATAGGACACAACCACACCATGTCATAGTCTCCTATAGGACACAACCACACCATGTCATCATCCCCTATAGGACACAACCACACCATGTCATCCCCTATAGGACACAACCACACCATGTCATAGTCCCCTATAGGACACAACCACACCATGTCATTCCCCTATAGGACACAACCACACCATGTCATCCCCTATAGGACACAACCACACCATGTCATCCCCTATAGGACACAACCACACCATGTCATCCCCTATAGGACACAACCACACCATGTCATCCCCTATAGGACACAACCACACCATGTCATCCCCTATAGGACACAACCACACCATGTCATAGTCCCCTATAGGACACAACCACACCATGTCATAGTCCCCTATAGGACACAACCACACCATGTCATCCCCTATAGGACACAACCACACCATGTCATAGTCTCCTATAGGACACAACCACACCATGTCATTCCCCTATAGGACACAACCACACCATGTCAGTCCCCTATAGGACACAACCACACCATGTCATCCCCCTATAGGACACAACCACACCATGTCATCCCCTATAGGACACAACCACACCATGTCATCCCCTATAGGACACAACCACACCATGTCATAGTCCCCTATAGGACACAACCACACCATGTCAGTCCCCTATAGGACACAACCACACCATGTCAATCCTCCTATAGGACACAACCACACCATGTCATCCCCCATAGGACACAACCACACCATGTCATCCCCTATAGGACACAACCACACCATGTCATCCCCTATAGGACACAACCACACCATGTCATAGTCCCCTATAGGACACAACCACACCATGTCATTCCCCTATAGGACACAACCACACCATGTCATCCCCTATAGGACACAACCACACCATGTCATAGTCCCCTATAGGACACAACCACACCATGTCATTCCCCTATAGGACACAACCACACCATGTCATCCCCTATAGGACACAACCACACCATGTCATCCCCTATAGGACACAACCACACCATGTCATCCCCCTATAGGACACAACCACACCATGTCATAGTCCCCTATAGGACACAACCACACCATGTCATCCCCTATAGGACACAACCACACCATGTCAATCCCCTATAGGACACAACCACACCATGTCATCCCCTATAGGACACAACCACACCATGTCATAGTCCCCTATAGGACACAACCACACCATGTCATAGTCCCCTATAGGACACAACCACACCATGTCATTCCCCTAAAGGACACAACCACACCATGTCATCCCCTATAGGACACAACCACACCATGTCATCCCCTATAGGACACAACCACACCATGTCATCCCCTATAGGACACAACCACACCATGTCATAGTCCCCTATAGGACACAACCACACCATGTCATAGTCTCCTATAGGACACAACCACACCATGTCATAGTCTCCTATAGGACACAACCACACCATGTCATAGTCCCTATAGGACACAACCACACCATGTCATAGTCTCCTATAGGACACAACCACACCATGTCACCCCCTATAGGACACAACCACACCATGTCATAGTCCCTATAGGACACAACCACACCATGTCATAGTCTCCTATAGGACACAACCACACCATGTCATAGTCTCCTATAGGACACAACCACACCATGTCATAGTCTCCTATAGGACACAACCACACCATGTCATAGTCTCCTATAGGACACAACCACACCATGTCATAGTCTCCTATAGGACACAACCACACCATGTCATAGTCTCCTATAGGACACAACCACACCATGTCATAGTCTCCTACAGGACACAACCACACCATGTCATCCCCCTATAGGACACAACCACACCATGTCATCCCCTATAGGACACAACCACACCATGTCATAGTCTCCTATAGGACACAACCACACCATGTCATAGTCCCTATAGGACACAACCACACCATGTCATAGTCTCCTATAGGACACAACCACACCATGTCATAGTCCCTATAGGACACAACCACACCATGTCATAGTCCCTATAGGACACAACCACACCATGTCATAGTCCCCTATAGGACACAACCACACCATGTCATAGTCCCCTATAGGACACAACCACACCATGTCATAGTCTCCTATAGGACACAACCACACCATGTCATCCCCTATAGGACACAACCACACCATGTCATCCCCTATAGGACACAACCACACCATGTCATAGTCCCCTATAGGACACAACCACACCATGTCATCCCCTATAGGACACAACCACACCATGTCATCCCCTATAGGACACAACCACACCATGTCATCCCCTATAGGACACAACCACACCATGTCATTCCCCTATAGGACACAACCACACCATGTCATCCCCCTATAGGACACAACCACACCATGTCATCCCCCTATAGGACACAACCACACCATGTCATAGTCCCCTATAGGACACAACCACACCATGTCATAGTCCCCTATAGTCCACAACCACACCATGTCATAGTCTCCTATAGGACACAACCACACCATGTCATCCCCCTATAGGACACAACCACACCATGTCAGTCCCCCTATAGGACACAACCACACCATGTCATTCCCCTATAGAACACAACCACACCATGTCATTCCCCTATAGGACACAACCACACCATGTCATCCCCCTATAGGACACAACCACACCATGTCATCCCCTATAGGACACAACCACACCATGTCATCCCCTATAGGACACAACCACACCATGTCATAGTCCCCTATAGGACACAACCACACCATGTCATAGTCCCCTATAGGACACAACCACACCATGTCAATCCTCCTATAGGACATAACCACACCATGTCAATCCCCCTATAGGACACAACCACACCATGTCATCCCCCTATAGGACACAACCACACCATGTCATCCCCCTATAGGACACAACCACACCATGTCATAGTCCCCTATAGGACACAACCACACCATGTCATTCCCCTATAGGACACAACCACACCATGTCATCCCCTATAGGACACAACCACACCATGTCATAGTCCCCTATAGGACACAACCACACCATGTCATTCCCCTAAAGCAGACACAACCACACCATGTCATCCCCCTATAGGACACAACCACACCATGTCATCCCCCTATAGGACACAACCACACCATGGCATAGTCCCCTATAGGACACAACCACACCATGTCATTCCCCTATAGGACACAACCACACCATGTCATCCCCTATAGGACACAACCACACCATGTCATAGTCCCTATAGGACACAACCACACCATGTCATCCCCTAAAGCAGGACACAACCACACCATGTCATCCCCTATAGGACACAACCACACCATGTCATCCCCCTATAGGACACAACCACACCATGTCATCCCCTATAGGACACAACCACACCATGTCATAGTCCCCTATAGGACACAACCACACCATGTCATCCCCCTATAGGACACAACACCATGTCATCCCCCTATAGGACACAACCACACCATGTCATTCCCCTATAGGACACAACCACACCATGTCATAGTCCCCTATAGGACACAACCACACCATGTCATAGTCCCCTATAGGACACAACCACACCATGTCATTCCCCTAAAGCAGACACAACCACACCATGTCATCCCCCTATAGGACACAACCACACCATGTCATCCCCCTATAGGACACAACCACACCATGGCATATCCCCCTATAGGACACAACCACACCATGTCATAGTCCCCTGTAGGACACAACCACACCATGTCATAGTCCCCTATAGGACACAACCACACCATGTCATAGTCCCCTATAGTCCACAACCACACCATGTCATAGTCTCCTATAGGACACAACCACACCATGTCATCCCCCTATAGGACACAACCACACCATGTCATAGTCCCCTATTGGACACAACCACACCATGTCATTCCCCTATAGGACACAACCACACCATGTCATCCTATAGGACACAACCACACCATGTCATCCCCTATAGGACACAACCACACCATGTCATCCCCTATAGGACACAACCACACCATGTCATCCCCCTATAGGACACAACCACACCATGTCATCCCCTATAGGACACAACCACACCATGTCATAGTCCCCTATAGGACACAACCACACCATGTCATCCCCTATAGGACACAACCACACCATGTCATTCCCCTATAGGACACAACCACACCATGTCATCCCCTATAGGACACAACACACCATGTCATCCCCTATAGGACACAACCACACCATGTCATCCCCCTATAGGACACAACCACACCATGTCATCCCCCTATAGGACACAACCACACCATGTCATCCCCTATAGGACACAACCACACCATGTCATCCCCTATAGGACACAACCACACCATGTCAATCCCCTATAGGACACAACCACACCATGTCATCCCCTATAGGACACAACCACACCATGTCATCCCCTATAGGACACAACCACACCATGTCATCCCCTATAGGACACAACCACACCATGTCATAGTCCCCTATAGGACACAACCACACCATGTCATCCCCTATAGGACACAACCACACCATGTCATAGTCTCCTATAGGACACAACCACACCATGTCATCCCCCTATAGGACACAACCACACCATGTCATCCCCTATAGGACACAACCACACCATGTCATCCCCTATAGGACACAACCACACCATGTCATAGTCCCCTATAGGACACAACCACACCATGTCATCCCCCTATAGGACACAACCACACCATGTCATAGTCCCCTATAGGACACAACCACACCATGTCATAGTCCCCTATTGGACACAACCACACCATGTCATAGTCTCCTATAGGACACAACCACACCATGTCATCCCCTATAGGACACAACCACACCATGTCATCCCCCTATAGGACACAACCACACCATGTCATAGTCTCCTATAGGACACAACCACACCATGTCATTCCCCTATAGGACACAACCACACCATGTCAGTCCCCCTATAGGACACAACCACACCATGTCAATCCCCCTATAGAACACAACCACACCATGTCATCCCCCTATAGGACACAACCACACCATGTCATCCCCCTATAGGACACAACCACACCATGTCATAGTCCCCTATAGGACACAACCACACCATGTCATAGTCTCCTATAGGACACAACCACACCATGTCATAGTCCCTATAGGACACAACCACACCATGTCATAGTCTCCTATAGGACACAACCACACCATGTCATAGTCTCCTATAGGACACAACCACACCATGTCATTCCCCTATAGGACACAACCACACCATGTCATCCCCTATAGGACACAACCACACCATGTCATCCCCCTATAGGACACAACCACACCATGTCATAGTCTCCTATAGGACACAACCACACCATGTCATCCCCCTATAGGACACAACCACACCATGTCATCCCCTATAGGACATAACCACACCATGTCATCCCCTATAGGACACAACCACACCATGTCATAGTCCCCTATAGGACACAACCACACCATGTCATCCCCTATAGGACACAACCACACCATGTCATAGTCCCCTATAGGACACAACCACACCATGTCATTCCCCTATAGGACACAACCACACCATGTCAGTCCCCTATAGGACACAACCACACCATGTCATCCCCCTATAGGACACAACCACACCATGTCATCCCCCTATAGGACACAACCACACCATGTCATCCCCCTATAGGACACAACCACACCATGTCATAGTCTCCTATAGGACACAACCACACTATGTCATAGTCTCCTATAGGACACAACCACACCATGTCATAGTCTCCTATAGGACACAACCACACTATGTCATAGTCTCCTATAGGACACAACCACACTATGTCATAGTCTCCTATAGGACACAACCACACCATGTCATAGTCTCCTATAGGACACAACCACACTATGTCATAGTCTCCTATAGGACACAACCACACCATGTCATTCCCCTAAAGCAGACACACTAGACGCAGTCGCACACACACACTAGACGCAGTCACACACACACTAGACGCAGT
>NW_024609732.1:267500-275000 GCF_018296145.1 Oncorhynchus tshawytscha
AATTCCCGACGGGTTTTTAAAAACACCCTGGGTTTCTAGTTCTGCTTTTGACTTGTTTCTCCAAATGTCAAATCCCTCCTGTGAGGTAACGGAACACTCACACCGGCCGCCAGTCATCACATTATGACATCATTGACTTGAATGGGGAGCACGTTCTATTCATTCTATTTCTAAGGCATGTGGTCCGGAGAGGAGGAAGGGAGCATGGGTCAATAACAACTTACCAAATAGTGTGTGTGTGTGTGTGTGTGTGTGTGTGTGTGTGTGTGTGTGTGTGTGTGTGTGTGTGTGTCTAAGTGAATGTGACCTCGTTACCATCCGATCCCCCCCACACACACACACAGCGAGCCTTCTATTGTCCCTAGACAAAGACCTTCACTAGCATCCCCAAGGGAGGGACCCTGATTCTGCACCCACACACCCTTGCACAGAGTCCTACACACACACACACACATACACACACACACACACACACACAGGTTACCCTGCTAGCAGAGAGAGTGGGAGGAAGCAGAATAGAGGGAGGGTGTGAGGGGGTTAGGGTGTGTTACTATGGGAACAAGGGTAATATAAAGGTAGGGGAGGGTGTGAGGGGGTTAGGGTGTGTTACTATGGGAACAAGGGTAATATAAAGGTAGGGGAGGGTGTGAGGGGGTTAGGGTGTGTTACTATGGGAACAAGGGTAATATAAAGGTAGGGGAGGGTGTGAGGGGGGTTAGGGTGTGTTACTATGGGAACAAGGGTAATATAAAGGTAGGGGGTGTGAGGGGGTTAGGGTGTGTTCCTATGGTAACAGTCGATATTATAAAGGTAGAGGAGGGTGTGAGGGGGTTAGGGTGTGTTTCTATGGTAACGGGTATTATAAAGGTGGGGGATGGTGTGAGGGGGTTAGGGTGTGTTGCTATGGTAACAGTCGATATTATAAAGGTAGGGGGAGTGTGAGGGGGGTTAGGGTGTGTTGTTATGGTAACAGGGGTACTACAAAGGTGGGGGGTGTGAGGGTGTGTTGCTATGGTAACAGTGGCATTATACAGGTAGGGGAGGGTGTGAGGGGGTTACGGTGTCTTGCTATGGTAACAGGGGTATTATAAGCAACTTAAGAGACTGATATGACAGACAGAGACAGACAGACAGACAGACAGACAGAGACACAGAGGGACACAGCCCGCTTCCTTGTGTCAGAAGAGTGTGTGTTTGTGTGTGTGTGTGTGTGTGTGTGTGTGTGTGTGTGTGTGTGTGTGTGTGTGTGTGTGTGTGTGTGTGTGTGTGTGTGTGTGTGTGTGTGTGTGCCAGTCCCTCCATCCCATGTTGTTCACTCCTCTTCAATCTGTATCAGAATCAACTCTTTGCTCTCTCTGCTGCTTCACACCTCTAAGACACACTGACCTGACATAACACACACACACACACACACACACACACCCCATGAGGTCTGCCTCCCTCCTACTCACTCAGTCATTCAAATGATCTCTTTGTCTGGAGGGAGTACGACAGAGAGCGAAAGAGAGAGAAGAAACAACGAGGGAGGGATAGAGAAAGAGAGAAGAAACAACGAGGGAGGGAGAGAGAAAGAGAGAAGAAACAACGAGGGAGGGAGAGAGAAAGAGAGAAGATTCAACGAGGGAGGGAGAAAGAGAGAGAAGATTCAACGAGGGAGGGAGGGAGAAAGAGAAGAAACAACGAGGGAGGGAGAGAAAGAGAGAAGAAACAACGAGGGAGGGAGGAGAAAGAGAGAAGAAACAACGAGGGAGGGAGAGAGAAAGAGAGAAGAAACAACGAGGGAGGGAGAGAGAGAGAAGATTCAACGAGGGAGGGAGGGAGGAGAAAGAGAAGAAACAACGAGGGAGGGATAGAGAAAGAGAGAAGAAACAACGAGGGAGGGAGGAGAAAGAGAGAGAAGATTCAACGAGGGAGGGAGGGAGAAAGAAGAAACAACGAGGGAGGGAGAGAGAAAAGAGAGAAGAAACAACGAGGGAGGGAGAGAGAAAGAGAGAAGAAACAACGAGGGAGAGAGAGAAGAGAGAAGAAACAACGAGGGAGGGAGAGAGAAAGAGAGAAGAAACAACGAGGGAGGGAGAGAGAAAGAGAGAGAAGAAACAACGAGGGAGGGAGAGAGAAAGAGAGAAGAAACAACGAGGGAGGGAGAAAGAGAGAGAAGAAACAACGAGGGAGGGAGAGAAAGAAAGAGAGAAGAAACAACGAGGGAGGGAGAGAGAAAGAGAGAGAAGAAACAACGAGGGAGGGAGAGAGAAAGAGAGAGAGAAGAAACAACGAGGGAGGGAGAGAGAGAGAGAGAGAAGAAACAACGAGGGAGGGAGAGAGAAAGAGAGAGAGAAGAAACAACGAGGGAGGGAGAGAGAAAGAGAGAGAGAAGAAACAACGAGGGAGGGAGAGAGAAAGAGAGAGAAGAAACAACGAGGGAGGGAGAGAGAAAGAGAGAGAAGAAACAACGAGGGAGGGAGAGAGAAAGAGAGAAGAAACAACGAGGGAGGGAGAAAGAGAGAGAAGAAACAACGAGGGAGGGGAGAGAGAAGAGAGAGAGAAGAAACAACGAGGGAGGGAGAGAGAAAGAGAGAGAAGAAACAACGAGGGAGGGAGAGAGAAAGAGAGAAGAAACAACGAGGGAGGGAGAGAGAAAGAGAGAGAGAAGAAACAACGAGGGAGGGAGAGAGAAAGAGAGAGAGAAGAAACAACGAGGGAGGGAGAGAGAAAGAGAGAAGAAACAACGAGGGAGGGAGAGAGAAAGAGAGAGAGAAGAAACAACGAGGGGGAGGGAGAGAAGAGAGAGAAGAAACAACGAGGGAGGGAGAGAGAAAGAGAGAAGAAACAACGAGGAGAGAAGAAACAAGAGGGAGGGAGAGAGAAAGAGAGAAGAAACAACGAGGGAGGGAGAGAGAAAGAGAGAGAAGAAACAACGAGGGAGGGAGAAAGAAAGAGAGAAGAAACAACGAGGGAGGGAGAGAGAAAGAGAGAGAAGAAACAACGAGGGAGGGAGAGAGAAAGAGAGAGAAGAAACAACGAGGGAGGGAGAGAGAAAGAGAGAAGAAACAACGAGGGAGGGAGAGAGAAAGAGAGAGAAGAAACAACGAGGGAGGGAGGGAGAGAGAGAGAGAAGAAACAACGAGGGAGGGAGAGAGAAAGAGAGAAGAAACAACGAGGGAGGGAGAGAGAAAAGAGAGAGAAGAAACAACGAGGGAGGGAGAGAGAAAGAGAGAGAAGAAACAACGAGGGAGGGAGAGAGAAAGAGAGAGAGAAGAAACAACGAGGGAGGGAGAGAGAAAGAGAGAGAGAAGAAACAACGAGGGAGGGAGAGAGAAAGAGAGAAGAAACAACGAGGGAGGGGAGAGAAAGAGAGAGAGAGGGAGAGAGAGAGAAGATTCAACGAGGGAGGGAGGGAGGGAGGGAGGGAGGGAGGGAGGGAGGGAGGGAGGGAGGGAGGGAGGGAGGGAGGGAGGGAGGGGGAGGGAGGGAGGGAGGGAGAAACAACGAGGGAGGGAGAGAGAAAGAGAGAGAAGAAACAACGAGGGAGGGAGAGAGAAAGAGAGAGAGAAGAAACAGGGAGGGAGGGAGAGGAGGGAGGGAGGGAGGGAAGGGAGGGAGGGAGGGAGGGAGGGAGGGAGGGAGAGAAGAAAGGGAGGGAGGGAGAGAGGGAGAGAAGAAACAACGAGGGAGGGAGAGAGAAAAAGAGAAGAAACAACGAGGGAGGGAGGGAGGGAAGGGAGGGAGGGAGGGAGGGGGAGGGAGGGAGGGAGGGAGGGAGGGAGGGAGGGAGGGAGGGAGGGAGGGAGGGAGGGAAACAACGAGGGAGGGAGAGAAGAAACAATGAGGGAGGGAGAGAAAGAGAGAGAAGAAACAACGAGGGAGGGAGGGAGGGGAAAGAGAGAAGAAACAAAGGGAGGGAGGGAGGGGAGAAGAAACAAAGGGAGAGAGAAGAAACAACGAGGGAGGGAGAGAGAAAGAGAGAGAAGAAAAGACAGGGACAAGAAAATAGAGGGGGAGAAAAATACATGAGGTAAAAGGAAACAGAGAAAGAATGAGAGAGAGAAAGACAGAAAGAGAGAGAGGTAGCTGCTCAGCGGGCCCCAGTGCTGCCCTGAACTTGTTTGATCCAGTTCCCTCACCAGCCGTTCCTCCACATACATTCCTGTGGTTGGATGAGGCGCTGCAAGGAGAACGACAGAAGGAGAGAGAGAGAGGAAGGAGAGAGAGAAAGGAAGGAGAGAGAGAGAGGAAGAGAGAGAGAGAGAGGAAAGAGAGAGAGGAAGGAAGGAGAGAGAGAGAGGAAGAGAGAGAGAGAGAGTAACAGAGAGAGAGAGAGAGAGAGAGAGAGAGAGAGAGAGAGAGAGAGAGAGAGAGAGAGAGAGAGAGAGGAAGGAGAGAGAGAGAGGAAGGAGAGAGAGAGAGAGAGACAGTAACAAAGGAGAGAGAGCGAGAGAGAGAAGGGGAAGGAAAGGGAATATTGAAAGAGAGGAAGAGGGCGCCTCTAGACAGAGAGAAGAGCGAGAAAAGGAGAGCAATCGAGACAGAACCAGCCAGAGTAAACCTACACCAAGTGCCAAAGTTACCTGCTACTAAAGTTCACCCTTCCCTCCCTCCCTCCCTCTCTTCCGCCCTCCCTCCCTCCCTCCTTTTTCTTCTCCCACTCAGTAACTTGACTCCTGTTCTGTCTCTCAGTGCCAAAAACAAAACCCTGAATTACACAAGGAGAGAAGAGAGACAGAGAGGAAGGGAGCACCAAAACCCTTTGGTGAAGGACACACACACACACACACAAGATCTCTAACCAGAGTCACACCTCACACACAACGTGTGTGTACCACTGGCGTCACAGACACACCACCAAAACCCCGACACACACACACACACACACACACACACTAGATCTCTAACCTGAGTCACACCTCACACACAACGTGTGTGTACCACTGACGTCACAGACACACCACCAGAACCCCGACACACACACACACCACCAAAACCCTTTGGTGAAGGACACACACACACAGACACACACACACACACCACCATAACCCCGACGGTACTGCTTTGAGGACATACAGCGGTAGAACCGTTAGACCGCAACTACGTCACCACGACAACGTCACAACACACGCTGGGAGAATCTTTCCACTCTAAACATACCGTAGCCATTCAGTCAACCCTCTGGTGAACAAACGGAGGGTCGGGACCCACTGTTGAATCCTCATCCTCCCAAGGCTGATGAGCCAGTCTTTCATTTCCTCCCCAATTTCAGGATATCCCATTTTAATGTTGTTTCATCACTGCATCTCCCCGGTGGGCTCTGGAGAGGAGGAGGTGGAGTCACGAGTCCTCTGAAACATGACCCCGCCAAACCAAGATCCTTAACCCGGAAGCCAACTGCACCAATGTGTCAGAGGACAGCGTTAAAATGACGACCGAAGTCAGCCTGCAGGAGCCCGGCCCGCCACAAGGAGTCACTAGAATGCCATGAGCCAAGTAAAGGCCCCCCCCGGCCAAACACTCCTCTAACTCGGACGACGCTGGGCCAAACACTCCCCTAACTCGGACGACGCTGGGCCAATTGTGCGCCGCCCTATGGGACTCCCGGTCACAGCCGGTTGTGACGCCACCTGCGATCAAACACGGGTCTGTAGTGACGATGCAGTGCCTTAGACCGCTGTGCCCATCCGGAGGCGCGACGAGCCAGGCTTTATAATGAAACAGTCCACGATGCAAGAAATCCTAGAAAAGAACAACGAAATGCAGGGACGGAAAATGAAGGTGAAAAGCGTCTTGGGACTTACCTATTACCCAGAATGCACCACAGGAGGTCGGGAGGTCACAGCAGAAGGGGGAAGGAGAAGAGAAGAACAACACATTAGATCACTGCAACTGAACAAGGCAACATTCCACAGTCCACACTGAGTCAATAAGACACTCAACTGGTTTCATTAGTCCACCACCAAACAGAAAAGGTGGAAGCTTCTCTACTACACTGACTGACTGCTCATACCCAGCCAGACCACCTACTGACTGCTCATACCCAGCCAGACCACCGACTGACTGCTCATACCCAGCCAGACCACTGACTGACTGCCCATACCTAGCCACCGACTGACTGCTCATACCCAGCCAGACCACCGACTGACTGCTCATACCCAGCCAGACCACCAACTGACTGCTCATACCTAGCCACTGACTGACTGCTCATACCCAGCCAGACAACTGACTGACTGCTCATACTCAGCCAGACCACCGACTGACTGCTCATACCCAGCCAGACAACTGACTGACTGCTCATACCCAGCCAGACCACTGACTGACTGCTCATACCCAGCCAGACCACTGACTGACTGCTCATACCTAGCCAGACCACTGACTGACTGCTCATACCTAGCCAGACCCCCGACTGACTGCTCATACCCAGCCAGACCACCGACTGTCTGCTCATACCTAGCCAGACCACCGACTGACTGCTCATACCTAGCCAGACCACCGACTGACTGCTCATACTATCTTAAAACACTGAACAGTTGGGGCCAAAAAGGACATGCTGTCAGATTCTGTGAAGTTGTGAGCTAATAAAGATGGCTAACAGGGGTCAAGACAGCGGCAGACAGAATGTGTTCAGATGGGTGCAGAGGAAACCATTATAGACTATTGGGCTGTAGGTCTCCCCTCTATTTCCTCTCTTCACTAGGTCTACCTTCTGACTGTCTCTCTCCTGTCTTCACTAGGTCTACCTTCTGACTGTCTCTCTCCTGTCTTCACTAGGTCTACCTTCTGACTGTCTCTCCTCCTGTCTTCACTAGGTCTACCTTCTGACTGTCTCTCCTCCTGTCTTCACTAGGTCTCCCCTCTATTTCCTGTCTTCACTAGGTCTACCTTCTGACTGTCTCTCTCTCCTGTCTTCACTAGGTCTACCTTTTGACTGTCTGTCTCTCCTCCTGTCTTCACTAGGTCTACCTTCTGTCTCTCCTCCTCTCTTCACTAGGTCTACCTTCTGACTGTCTCTCCTCCTCTCTTCACTAGGTCTACCTTGACTGTCTGTCTGACTGTCTCTCCTCCTCTCTTCACTAGGTCTACCTTCTGACTGTCTCTCCTCCTGTCTTCACTAGGTCTCCCCTCTATTTCCTGTCTTCACTAGGTCTACCTTCTGACTGTCTCTCTCTCCTGTCTTCACTAGGTCTACCTTCTGACTGCCTCTCTCTCCTGTCTTCACTAGGTCTACCTTTTGACTGTCTGTCTCTCCTCCTCTCTTCACTAGGTCTACCTTCTGACTGTCTCTCCTCCTCTCTTCACTAGGTCTACCTTCTGACTGTCTGTCTCTCCTCCTCTCTTCACTAGGTCTACCTTCTGACTGTCTCTCCTCCTCTCTTCACTAGGTCTACCTTCTGACTGTCTGTCTCTCCTCCTCTCTTCACTAGGTCTACCTTGACTGTCTGTCTGACTGTCTCTCCTCCTTTCTTCACTAGGTCTACCTTCTGACTGTCTGTCTCTCCTCCTCTCTTCACTAGG
>NW_024609732.1:285000-287500 GCF_018296145.1 Oncorhynchus tshawytscha
AGAGTTGGCCGCCTCGCTTCGCGTTCCTAGGAAACTATGCAGTTTTTAGTTTTTTTACGTGTTATTTCTTACACTAGTACCCCAGGTCATCTTAGGTTTCATTACATACAGTCCAGAAGAACTACTGAATATAAGATCAGCGTCAACTCACCATCAGTACGACCAAGAATATGTTTTTCGCGACGCGGATCCTGTGTTCTGCCTTACAACCAGTGTAACGGAGTGGATCCCATGCAGCGACCCAAAAAAACGACTCCGAAAAAGAGGGAAACGAGGCGGTCTTCTGGTCAGACTCCGGAGACGGGCACATCGTGCACCACTCCCTAGCATTCTTCTTGCCAATGTCCAGTCTCTTGACAACAAGGTTGATGAAATCCGAGCAAGGGTAGCATTCCAGAGGGACATCAGAGACTGTAACGTTCTCTGCTTCACGGAAACATGGCTAACTGGAGAGACGCAATCCGAAGCGGTGCAGCCAGCGGGTTTCTCCACGCATCGCGCCGACAGAAACAAACATCTTTCTGGTAAGAAGAGGGGTGGGGGCGTATGCCTTATGGCCAACGTGACATGGTGTGATGAAAGAAACATACAGGAACTCAAATCCTTCTGTTCACCTGATTTAGAATTCCTCACAATCAAATGTAGACCTCATTATCTACCAAGAGAATTCTCTTCGATTATAATCACAGCCGTGTATATCCCCCCCCCAAGCAGACACATCGATGGCTCTGAACGAACTTTATTTAACTCTCTGCAAACTGGAAACGATTTATCCGGAGGCTGCATTCATTGTAGCTGGGGATTTTAACAAGGCTAATCTGAAAACAAGACTCCCTAAATTTTATCAGCATATCGATTGCGCAACCAGGGGTGGAAAGACCCTGGATCATTGTTACTCTAACTTCCGCGACGCATATAAGGCCCTGCCCCGCCCCCCTTTCGGAAAAGCTGACCACGACTCCATTTTGTTGATCCCTGCCTACAGACAGAAACTAAAACAAGAGGCTCCCATGCTGAGGTCTGTCCAACGCTCCCAGGCAGACTAAATAACTTTTTTGCCCGCTTTGAGGACAATACAGTGCCACTGACATGGCCTGCAACGAAAACATGCGGTCTCTCCTTCACTGAAGCCGAGGTGAGTAAGACATTTAAACGTGTTAACCCTCGCAAGGCTGCAGGCCCAGACGGCATCCCCAGCCGCGCCCTCAGAGCATGCGCAGACCAGCTGGCCGGTGTGTTTACGGACATATTCAATCAATCCCTATACCAGTCTGCTGTTCCCACATGTTTCAAGAGGGCCACCATTGTTCCTGTTCCCAAGAAAGCTAAGGTAACTGAGCTAAACGACTACCGCCCGTAGCACTCACATCCGTCATTATGAAGTGCTTTGAGAGACTAGTCAAGGACCATATCACCTCCACCCTACCTGACACCCTAGACCCACTCCAATTTGCTTACCGCCCAAATAGGTCCACAGACGATGCAATCTCAACCACACTGCACACTGCCCTAACCCATCTGGACAAGAGGAATACCTATGTGAGAATGCTGTTCATCGACTACAGCTCGGCATTCAACACCATAGTACCCTCCAAGCTCGTCATCAAGCTCGAGACCCTGGGTCTCGACCCCGCCCTGTGCAACTGGGTACTGGACTTCCTGACGGGCCGCCCCCAGGTGGTGAGGGTAGGCAACAACATCTCCTCCCCGCTGATCCTCAACACTGGGGCCCCACAAGGGTGCGTTCTGAGCCCTCTCCTGTACTCCCTGTTCACCCACGACTGCGTGGCCACGCACGCCTCCAACTCAATCATCAAGTTTGCGGACGACACAACAGTGGTAGGCTTGATTACCAACAACGACGAGACGGCCTACAGGGAGGAGGTGTCAGGAAAATAACCTCACACTCAACGTCAACAAAACTAAGGAGATGATTATTGGACTTCAGGAAACAGCAGAGGGAACACCCCCCCATCCACATCGATGGAACAGTAGTGGAGAGGGTAGTAAGTTTTAAGTTCCTCGGCATACACATCACAGACAACTGAATTGGTCCACTCACACAGACAGCATCGTGAAGAAGGCGCAGCAGCGCCTCTTCAACCTCAGGAGGCTGAAGAAATTCGGCTTGTCACCAAAAGCACTCACAAACTTCTACAGATGCACAATCGAGAGCATCCTGGCGGGCTGTATCACCGCCTGGTACGGCAACTGCACCGCCCTCAACCGTAAGGCTCTCCAGAGGGTAGTGAGGTCTGCACAACGCATCACCGGGGGCAAACTACCTGCCCTCCAGGACACCTACACCACCCGATGCTACAGGAAGGCCATAAAGATCATCAAGGACATCAACCACCCGAGCCACTGCCTGTTCACCCCGCTGTCATCCAGAAGGCGAGGTCAGTACAGGTGCATCAAAGCTGGGACCGAGAGACTGAAAAACAGCTTCTATCTCAAGGCCATCAGACTGTTAAACAGCCACCACTAACATTGAGTGGCT